>NC_056746.1:417046392-417271392 GCF_019279795.1 Protopterus annectens
TGAAATAAACATTACACAACACACTGTATGTTCGTAGCCCACAATAACCACAGGAGTCAAATTAGCGCTTTCACTCCTTTATTATCGGAACTTCTTCAGAACTATATATATATATATATATTCCTGGCAGGGCCAACCAGATGCTACATATTGCATTTTTTTTTTCCTGGCAGGGCCAACCAGATATTTTCAGTATTTTTTTTCCCTGGCAGGGTTGACCAGATAATTTATGTATTTAATTATTTATTATTTTTCGCAGGCTCAACCAGATACTGTTTAAAATGAAAAGGTGGACTGGTTATATAGTTGTTCTTTATTTCTAACATCCACATCCTGGCCCTGGAGTTTGGCATGGTCAACCAGATCATAGTAGAAGACAAAATCTGCAGTGGGCTGGCTGTTTTGGGGGAGGTTTGTGATTTTCTAACAATCCTGGTATGGTCAACCAGATACTAGTAGTAGGTAAGGTTAGATAGTACATGTGTTTTGGGGGCTGTTGACTATTTTTTTTTACTAAACTATCCTGACAGGGCTGACCAGATACTAGGGATGCAATGTGTTTTGGGGACTGTTGATTTATTATTTTTTTAATACACTGGCATGGTCAACCAGATACTAGTGGTCTGTGTGTTTTGGAGGTTGTTGATGACTTTCTTTACTATTATAAATCATTGTTTCCTTTTTCTATAATTTCAATTTAAAAAATGTAATGTAAAACAAGGGGCGCATTAATAAGTTTTGCCTAGGGCGCAAAAATAACCTAGCACCGGCACTGCAGCAGAGGGTCCAGTTTTTGAACCCTTAGTCAAAATAATTGGTCTAAAAAATGAATCACACTATCCATGTGTACTTTGGGTATTGCAAACACTATGAAGTAAATTACAACATTTCCATTTTCAGTTTGTAACAAACATGTCCTAATTATTCTCTTACAAACATGCTCATTCTTAAAAGTGGATTATACCTGCTAGGTTTCCTAAATCTGGAAATCTCAGAACCAGTGTTGAAAAATGAACTCATTTTTATATTTAAATTAGGTTGTCTGGTAAACAGAAAATGGTTGCAATCACAGTATATCCTACTTGTATCCTAGCTACGGGTACATCTCAATTAAAGTTGTTTATTAAACTAGATAAAAAAGCATATTACTGAATACAGTACAGTTCTGCAAAATCTTACCAAAACTGTAGATGTCCTTCTCTTCACTCTTGCAGTATTCTTTACTAAAGGGATCCCCTGCCAAGGGCAGCCCAATGTTCAGCCAGTATACCAAAGCCTTAGGATTTTAAGGATGTTGTATGTTACAAGTGTGATTCCCACTTGTGGTGTAGTTCATAAAGGTGATGTACAGACGTATATGCCTCAGAACTGAAAAGCCCCAGTAGGAACAACAGTCCAAGGAAAAAAGGAGGAACATAAACATCCAGAAGGGAAAAAAAGAGGAAACAGTAATGAAAAGTGGGAAGAGGAAAGGAGTGAAAATTGCAACATTGAAGAGGACATCTACTGAGGCAGTATTCTTCACTAAAGGGGGAGTATAAAAGCTCAAGAGGAAACTTGGGAGGAGGAAAGCCCAGCAGAGCCCTCAAGAAAGCCAGATAGGCTAGCTCTGGCAAAGCCAGCTCTTGTTCTGGAAAAACATCCAATTTTTAATGCTTAGTAAAGGTATGGACAGAAGTCCAAGCAGCAGCCTCAAGGATGGAACTGGCATCCATTCATTTGAAAAAAAGCATCAGAAGAAGCCACATACCTGATAGAATGAGCCATTACAGAGGCAGAAAGACTCTTCCCATGAAGACAGTAACAAAATAAATGGTCTTGGAGATCCATGAAGAAATGGTTTGCTTAGAAAGAGCCAAACCTAGAGACCTAGGATGACCTTAGACTTGTGAATACATTTAGTCTTATCTAAGTAATATCTGAGCTGTCTATGCAAATCCAATATATGAAGAACCTTCTCACTAGCAGACTGCAAAGAAGGAAAAAATGTGGGCAAATTAACAGATTACGAGACAATTCATTAACCATCTTGGGCATAAAAGAAGCATTTGTACAAAGAGACACCCTGTCCCTGTGGGAAAAAAAAGGAGGAACAGCCATAATGGCCTGAAGATCAGACACACTCTAAGCTGAAATAAGGGCTAAAAGACAAACAACCTTCCATGTACAATGCTGTAAGGAGCCTGAAGCTTCAGGCTCAAAAGGAGCCTCAGTCAATTTTTCAAGAACAAAATTAAGGACCCAGAAAGAAGGAATAGGCTTCCTGGGGGGCTCTAATATGAAGGACACCTTTAAGAAATTGTTTGACCTCAAACCTAGAGATCAAGGGATGTGATAAAAGCAGACAAGCAGAAAAAGCCAAAAGGTGAGCTTTAACTGAAAATATGCCAACCCAGCAGGGAGCAATTCACACAAATAAGACAGACCCAGAGGAATCTCCACAGAAAGTGGATCCTAGTTATGATCAAGGCACCACATGGAAAACCTCTTCCATTTGGCACACAGGCACACAGGATTTCCTGGCCTCCTGTAGAATCCAAAGCATGTCCGCAGAAAAACAAATGCCTAAAAGGGGTCAAAACCCTGTCACCTAGAACTTCAAATATGGCTGCACACCGAGTAACAGCTTAATTTCAGCTCTCCCAGTGTAAAAACAAACTCAGAAGAGAGAGAGAGAGACAGTAAATTCATATTTTTTGGATAAATTTTAGTAACTAGCTAGTTAAGCGGACTGCCTGGATGGCAGCAAAAAAAAAAAAAAAAAAAAAAAAAAAAAAGAAGTTCAGAGAACCTGAAAGAAAACCAATCAAAAAAGGTGAGGAAAAAATACTGACTGAAGAATTCTGCAGCTGTTCAGCAAAAAGAAGTGCAAGCTCCAGCATTGTTGTAAGACATGACTTCCAGTAACCTAGAGGAAAAATAAATCAAATGTACTCAAAGCAGATTAAAACAAACAAAACACTGAAGGAATATATCAACTCAAATAACAAAAGGCTGGAAAAAATGGAAAAAGTTTTAAACAGATACTCATATAAAGTGATAAAACTGCAAAAATTAGAGGTCAAAAAATGAAGACATGGCTGGCTGAATATGAGAATGCTCAAGAAGAGGTGTTTCAAAAAATAATAGAATTAGAGAACACAGCATTTAGGGAAAGCATGAGATTTTTTGCTGTGTACTAATTTTATGAAAGCATATACAAGCAACTGGACTGGTATTCCAGAGCAGGGGTTGTCAAATGAAAGGGCACATTGTGTGTATGTTCCAGATATGGCCATGAGAAAGCAGCCTAGATCTTTAATAGTAAAGATGCAATCCTACTAGCAGAAGGAGTTAAGTCTGACAAAACTGTGGCAGAAGAAAAAGGACTAAAAGTGGAAGACAGTAGAGTGTTTGCAGAAAATGATTACTTACTGTTCACCAGACAGAAAAGAAGTAAATTTATTCCACTAATCAGGGAATGTCAGGAAGCAGGCACAAGGTTCAAGCTGCTGTCCCCCAGCTATTTTTAGCATATTCTTTCCTGAAAGGATAAAATCATTTTTTGATGCAGAGCATGCTAAGGAGAAAATACAAAAGTTTGTCCAACAAAAAGTGAGCAATGAAACAGGAGGATATTCTGCATCTTGCTCTTCTGGTAATAAAGCCCATGCAGAGACTTTGCCAGTGAAACCTTTTCCAATGTTTCAATGGAAAATGCTTGAGAGACAGAAAAAAGCACAAGAGTTGACTAGGAGAACTGGGAGTATGTTGAAAATGAAGCATAGACTGGATTTGGAAGATGAAGATCAACGGGAATAAAACCAGCAGCTCAGAAATGGACAAATAAAGTTGGGGTTATAAAGCATTAATTATATTTGTGAAACATGACAGAAAAAGAAAATGTGGAAATATTGGACTTTTTCGACTTTGTTAAACTTTCAGGGGACCCTAAAGCATGTGCATTACTACATGTCATTAATGTTTGGAAGACCATTTAGGAGAGGAAAGAAGCATGGAGTTTAACTAAGTAAAACAAACTTTTGTTGTTAACAGTGGTATTTTTATAATGCATTATATAATCTGCATAATATAAAATAAAGCTCTCTCGGTTATTTTCAAGTACAATGGGAATACTAAAGTAAACAGGTGCCCCTGTTCTTCCCCCTTCTTTCTCTTTCATTCTCCTTGTTCAGTTTTAAGAAATGTAGGCACTGCAATGTAAACAAAAAGAATAAAAGACTGGTCAAAAGAGCATGAAATAAGAAAATTTGATGTACTTTTTCCTCACTCTTGCATAGGGGAATGACATAGTAAAGGCCCTTTTGCTAGTAACATGTTTTAAAAGAAAGCAGATAAATCAAAAAGAACACTGAATACAACAAAATGTTTTCCCCATCAAATAAATGAGTGCTTGTAGAAGCAGTTGTGTATCTGGTTCTCATGACTCCAGGAAGAAAATCCATTAAAGAGCAATACAAGCAGAATATTTCTTTCTTTCAATTGCTGGAGGATAATATTTTCTGAAAGCATTCAATTGTTTTCCCAAACTGGGAGAGTAATAAAGATAAGACAAAACCAGACAGCACTTAGTAGAAGCACAGGCTGTACCATGTATCTTAGCGTGAATAGCCTTCCATTGAGGTTAATCCAAGTCTACGAGTGTAGCTGTCACTCTAAGGCAACTGTACCTATTAGGAGGGTAACATTTCAATACTTGGAGATGTACATAGTACTGTGTGTTAGTAAAGTTAATACATTTTAGGGGTGTACTGGGGTGTGGTTTTTTTTGTTTGACAGCTTTCAATAACACAAAAAGTTTTGTTAAGATGCCACATAGGTTCAAATAGACATGACAAGAAACAACTATATAAAAGATCAACCTGCCAAACACTAATGTATGAATGTAGTACAAAAGCTGGAACTAGACACTAAACAGAAAAGCTGTTACATATACAAGGTGGGAATAACAACTTTTTAACATAATGATGCTTTCTATATTATCTTTAAATGCAAGTGGTCTCGCAGATACATACAAAAAAGAAAGAGTAGTGAACTACATTATAAAATGTAGAGTGCAAATAGCTATGCTACAGGAGACACGTTTGGAAAGAAACGAGTATGTGAATTTGATAAAGATTTTCAGGATGGTTATTCAGAGGAATACTTCAAACAAATGAAGAGAGTATTTTATATTAATTGCAAGAGATGCTACAATAGTGATAGAGGAGAATAAAAAATATAATAATGGTAGATTTGTAGCACTAAGGTGCTACTGGGCAAGGGAGGAGGATTACACAGTGGCATGTATTTTTATTCCACCTAAAACTGCAATAATGGAGTTTAAGAGAATTCTGGGATAAATAATCAGCTTTCAGCAGGGAATATTACTTACAAGTGGGTACTGGAATTTGATTTGTAACAGTGAAGATGCATCTGGGGGCCCGGAAGGGAAAATGTAAAAAAAAGGAGGGTAGATTTTTGAAAAAAATATGAAAATATTTGCCATGGAAGATGTGAAATCAATAGTAGGAGTATGGAGTGAATTTACATATTATTCCCCAAGATACAGAAACTGGGCTAGGCTAGACAGAACTTATATTTCATGGGAATATGTAAATTTAATTGAAAGTTTTGATACACATCCAATAACTGTTTTAGCTTACACACCAATAATAACTAAAATAAGAATGTAGGGCAATAAAATAAAAAGGAGACACTGGCACTTTCCCACCTATCTGTTGAAAAAAAAAGAATTTAAGGAATGGGTAGTGGGAATTATTAGTAAAGACAAATGTCTTCTGAAAATATAGCTAGGGAGTAGGATAAAATGAAAGTGAAGTTTAAAAATAGGGAGCCAATAAAAGAGAGAAAAATAGGTTAACAAGAATTATTTTGAGGGACTGACAAAAGTTAAAGTAGAATAAGGGGAATCTCACATAACAAGAGGAGCAGCAATTGAAGAATGCCAAAGAGAAAATAAGGGCTTACCTTGATAATATGCATAAGTTTAAAAAGATTTCTGTTAAGCAACTGTTTTTTTTTTTTATACGTTTTTTTTTTTGTTTGTTTTTTTGATAAGTCCAGAACACAAAAACCTTTAGCACAATGACTCAGGCAAAAGAAAGCTGAAAGGGTTGTTGCCAAGCTTAGGGAACCTATAACAAAAGGAAGATAACAAAAGATCCTATGTAGGTACTAAAAATATTTTGGAAATTTTATGAAAATTTGTACAAAGCAGAGAACTATGGAAATCAAGAAAAGTTACAAATGGAAATGTTTATGGAATAATTAAATATGCCAAGGTCAGAGGCAAATGAGGCTCAATTACTAACAGGATATGAGGAGATGAGATAAAAAATGGTGATATATAACCAATCACGAAAGTCCCCATGAATAGATGGCATTCCAGTTGAACTTTGGAAGCTAGGAGGGAAAATGATAAAGATGTGGAAGATTTTGTTTAACAGTATTTTAACAGGAGCAGAAGCACCAACATCCTGGCAGAAAGCCATGGAGGTTATAATACCTAAAGAGGGTAAAGACCCAAGACATATATCTGGAGCGTTTTTCCCCGGGCCTCCGCTGAAAATTGGCTTCGTTCCAAGTCGGACTTTCCCAGTAAACAGGTGTTAAATAAATAAATAAGATCCAGTTTCATATTGGTCCTATTTTGAATCCTAAACCATGATTTTAAAGTGTTTATGTCTATAGTAGCTAAAGGAATGCCAAAGGTTTGAAAGATATGGATCAGTATGGTTTTGTGGAGGGGAGGCAAACATTTGACATTAATGGAACAATGATGATCCAGAGGGAAGCAAAATGCAAGAGAATACCTCTGTTGTTGGTAGGTCTTGATGCAGAGAAAGCATCTGACAGAGTAAACTGGGAGTTTATCAGCAGGGCAATGGAAACATTTGCATTCCCTGATAAAATTATAAAGGTGGTTAAGAAGATATACGAGTGATTAGAAGTGAAAATTAAAGTGGGTGGATTTCTCTCTGATAATTTCATTTTGAACAGAAGAACTAGGTAGGGGTGCCTTCACATTCCCCTTTGTTATTTGCATTATATTTAGTACCACTGGCAAACAATATAAAGGACTCAGAAATTCAAGGCTATAATTGGTATGGTAGTCAAGAAAACCTGGCTCTTTTTGTGGACAATATTATTTTATACCTGATAAAAACCAGAAAAGGACATTTCAATGCATTTTGAGACAGTTTCAAGTCTTTTCAGGATAAAAAAGTAATGAAGCTAAAACAAAGGCAGAAATTGTAAACTATGTACCCACACACAAACTGGTAATATCCAAATTTATAGCGACATGATAAAATGAAGTATTTAGGAGTATGGATGAAAAAAAGATTCTGGTGTGGTAGCTAAGGATATGTGGGAAGAGACTAAACAAAAGGTAATACAAACACTGAGAAATTGGAAGCTCTGTTTTATGGATATGGATAAGAAGATACAGGCAGTTAAAATGTTTTTAGTACCTTTAGTTTTATACGTAGGTCAGGCATATTTTTGTCAACCAGAGGAAAAGTTATGGTTAGCAATTAATAAAGAGCTGAAGGATTTTATCGGGGGGGGGGGGTGGAAAAAGTGAAGTGCAACAAGCTGATTCTTTCAATAGAACAAGGCAGTTTGGGATTACACAATTTGAAGAGGTATTTCAGAGCAACACAGTTAAGGCTCCTATACAAAGAACAAGTAGAAAGTTATAATTCAAATTGGAAAGGGATGATGATGAAACAGGGGTGAAGCTCAAGAATCAAGGAGAGACTGGGACTTTGGATGCAGATCCTTAAGGAGAACAATAACTGTACAGAATATTATAGTCATAAAGCAGCACAAAGTATTCTAAGAACTAAGCCAACATGGGAATGGAGAAAGGAGATCCTGACAACAGGGATGTCTGCAATTAGGGATACAGACAATAAGCAAGAGGGGCTGAAAGTTATTGGAGAAAACTGGCAAAAGAAACAAGGTACTGGGAGCAAATAATTAAAGAGTGAAAGGTAATAGAATGGGAAGAGGTCAAGACTTTATTTGGACTGCAGATTGCCTTCCCTGTCAAGGACTGATTTCAGAGTATAGGCAAAGAGAAAGAAACAAGGGGATCCAAAGAGAAAGACCAGCACTGATAGAGTTTTTAGTAGAATCTAGAACAGAAGCTGCTGTTAAAATAGAAGTAATTGGTAAAGTATATAAAATATTGCATGATAACTATAAAAATCAATCAGAGGAGGTCAGAAAGGATTGGGAAGACAGACTGGATAAGCAATTCACAAAGAAACAATTAGTGATATGTGTATGTCTCAGAAATATGCAACAAAATCTAGAAGATTTAGGATCTTTGCTTGGAAGTGGTTACATAAGTATGTTTATTCCTCAGATAGACAGCAAATGGAGTCGTGATAGGGAAGAAAAAGGTAATTGGGATAATATTTTCTGGGTTTGTAATAATTTGGCAGACTTTAAAAATTCCCTGTAGACTACTCTATTAGAAATATTTGGTAAGCAACTGGTATAACTAAGGAAATTATTTTTTCAGCTATGATACAAAATCAGAATTGCCTAGACATATTAAGGCCTTGTGGAGTCTAATTATGGCAGTTGCCAAAAAAGCAATTACTAGAAAATGGAAATTAAAGTCTAAACCAAATGTACTAGAAGTAGTGAATATAGTAAGACAGATAAAACAAAAGGAAATGGGATCTTTAGAAAAGGGTAGGAGCAAATTACAATAGGAAAAATGGGAATTGTGAGAATATATGCAGAGGAGGGATGAGGTTTAAAAGAAGGCAGGACTTGAATGAGCTATGTAATGTTTGACTGACAGTGATTGGACAGATTGCAAGTGATGTATAAAGTTTGCAAGTAAAATTCTGTCAATATGGTTTGTTTTCATTTATATAAATGTATGATTGCCTATGTTATAAGTGAATATGTAATAAACATATTTCTTTTAAAAAAAAAACTATCACCCATAGTGTCAGTTGTTGATAAGTGAGCATGGACAAGAGACCCCTTGACTTGTGTGAGTAGGTCCACCTTGTGAGGTAAATTGTGGTAATTGCCCTTAGCTAGGTGCAGAAGAGGAGGGAACCAATGCTATCTGGGCCAAAAGACCCCAGCATGATTTTGGGAGAGTGCTGTTCTATCTTGATCAGGACACTTGGTATGAGAGGAAGGGGAAGAAAGGTATAGAGAGACATCCCCTTACAGGAAAAAGAACGGGCATCCACCTCCCAGGCCAGAGGGCTTGGGACTATGTTGCAAAAAAAGAAGAAATTGTTTGCTCAGAGGGGAGGCAAAAACATCTACCTGAGGAATACCCCACTGATGGACAATGTCCGAAAACACATCTCTGTGAAGCATCTATTTGGGGTCTATAAGCTAGACCGCTTAGCTTGTCGAATGCTGAAACATCAACAGCTAAATGGCGAAAGCTTAAAATCGTGAACGGCCACTTATATAAATTTTTTCATCGGGAAAGAATTTGCTTGGCCGTTATCAGGAAACTGCCCTTTCCCCAATGTAGTGCAATCTCGTAGTTGGTATATTTAGTTAGGGAGGTGGGGGACACAGCTCCCCACTTTGCCAGGGTTTGGAAGTTTATTTTAATTTGTAACAGCCCAACAAATTTTTCCTGATGAAAAAATTTGCTTAAGTGGATGTTTGCTATTTTAAGCTTTCGCCATTTAGTGTTAATGCTTCGGCGTTCGACAAGCTAAGCAGTCGAGATTCTAATACAGACCCTCTATTTGTGAGCCTGTGTTAGGACCTGCTCAGAGAGTTTGCCACAATGTTTTGTTCAGAAGAAATATAAACAGCTTGAAGTGTTACCTGACAATGGACAGCTAGATCTCAAACTTGAAGAGCTAGTCTGCAGAGGAGGTAGAAGCATGGCCCTCCGTGCCTGTTGAAGTATCACATCCCTGTGTTATTGTCTGTAAAGACTTTGGCTCTGGAAGAAAAAGGTATGAAAAGCTTGCAGGGCCAGAAGGAGAGCTCTCATCTGCTTGATGTTGATGTAGTCTGATCTCTGATGAATGGGGCAGAGAGCCTGCACCTTGAGAGGGCCGAAAGCACCACCCACCCGTGTCTGAGGCATCCAAAAAAAGTTCATGAGAGTGCACTGGCGGCTTAAAAGGAAGCTCTGGGTTGACAGACAGTTGATGAATTCTAATTTGAGGCATGGAATAAGAAAACCTAGAAAGTCTAAAGGATGACAGTGTTGAAGCCATACTGATTTTAGGAACCACTGTAGCTTCCTCATATGGAGTCTGGCTGGAGGTAGCACAGGAATGGAGCAAACTTTGAATCACAAAGCCCTTAGAACTTCTCTGGCTGTAACTGAGACCTGAGGAAGAAGGGATTGAAAAAAGCCCTTAGAACTTCTCTGGCTGTAACTGAGACCTGAGGAAGAAGGGATTGAAAAAAGGCAATCAGAGTAAGAGCCTTGGGAGGTGGCAGGGAAACCAGCAAAGGAATGGTCTGGAGCCAACAACCGAGAAAAAACATGATCCTGAGGAGTCAGAAAGGATTTCTGAACGTTTATTGTAAATCTTAGGCTTTGCAAGAGGCAAACAGCAAAGTGAAGGTACTGAAGTATAAAATCTGGGGAGAAAGCCTGAATGAGTAGGTTGTTCAGGTAAGGAAAGCTCTGTATCTCCATCATCCCGCAAAAAGCAATCACAGGAGCAAGACATCTGGTGAAAACCCTTGGGCCAGTAGAGAGGCCAATGGGCAAAGCAGAGAACTGAAAATGCAAAGAAGAAACAGAAATGCAAATATTTCCTGAAAAGGAGATGAAAAGGAATGTGAAGATAGGCATCCTTGAGACTCAAAGACCAGGAAAGCCTGAGGTGGAAGAAACAGAAATAGATTCTGAAGGGACATCATTCAAAATAAAGGGATCTTCAGAAAGGTGTTGGGCCAAAAAATATCCAGAATGAACCTTCAGATCTCTTCTTTCCTTGAAAACAAAGACATTCTGGAATAAAACCCCTTTCCCATTTGAGGAATAAAAACAGCTTGGATGGTGCCTTGAGAGAAAAGGCCCTGAAGTACATCTAGAAAAAAGAGCAACTGTCCCCGGAGGAGACTGAGGAATGCCCAGAAAAGGAGGGAGGGATTTGGACACCATGAAGTATCCCTGACAAATGATGGACACAACTCAAGAATCCTGAGTAATACTTAACCAAATAGAATGGGACAGGGAAAGATGGAGAGACAAAGGAACCTGATGTAGGATGGAAGGAAGAAGATAGTCAGTCAGAACCTGGCTTGTCTGGAAAAGGAAGCTTCTGAGTAATAGCAGTGCGAGTAGACTTGGCAGAATGAGCCCACTTAGAACTCTTTTTACTTTTAGGAGGAGGGTAAGACTGTCTATGTACAAAAGCATGCTTAGAGGGATAATTCCTTTGAAATTTATTAATAGGGGAAACAAAAATATGCTTCAATTGCTGTAAGGCCTTAAAAAGGCTCAGCCACTGCAGATCCAAAGAGATTTTTTTTATTATCAAGGGGAGCAACTATCAATTTAGCCTTAATATCATCAGGCAAAGACTGGAGATGAAGCCAAGAGTAACGTCTCAACACATGACCAAAGGCAGCAGCTCTAGAAGAAGCATCAACTGCATCATAACTACATTTAATAGAATGGCGAGCCACTTGAAAAGAGGATCCCAACAAAGAGAGGGCTAATGCCTTCCCTTTAGAAGCATGAAGGTCAGAAATAATCTGATAGGCCTGAGAAGGAAGAGGCAAGACATACCTGGTCATATGGGTCTGGTAATTAATAGCCCCAAAAGCCAGGGTAGCAGCAGTATACACCTTTTTGCCCAGCCATTCCATGGCCCTACTGTTCTTGTCAGAAGGAAGCAATTTGGTAGAAGGCAAGAGCTTGGAAGGTTTGTCAGAAGAGACAGATACAACAGATGGGGTCAGCAGAAGGACATTTGTAAAGAAACTTGGAGTCATCAAGCACCTTATGAACCTGTCAGGCTTTTTAGGGGCTGGAGGTAGGAAATCAAGAGCCTGAGAAGCTGCTTAAAAAGTGTCGAACAGGGCAACTAGGACTGGATAGACAACAGAGGACTAAGTGGACTCCATCTATTGAAGTTCATAATACCTCTTCTGGATGTCAGAAACCTGAGTACAGTCCCATTTAAAGAATTCCATCATACAAGAGATAGTATCCCCAAGAGGAAGTTCCTGAAATGGAGAATCTAAACTAATGGAATCCTCTTCCTCAGAAACACAGACCAATGAATAAGGAATCTGAGAGGAGTAAGCCAAGGACTCTTCCCTAGAGTCCAAGTCCTCATCAGAAGAGTCCTGCCACCAAGGCCTCCAGTGAAGAAGAAGACTGGGTGGGGGCAAGAACAGAGACTCCCTGGGGAGGCTTCAAGGTCATGAATGTATTAAACAATCCATATATAAAAAGCTGCCATTCATGCTAGGGGCCTTTAGGAGCAGAGGAAATTTGTTTAGTTTTTTTTTTTTTTTTTTTTGAGAGACATCAGCACTGAAGACCTTAGGAAGTTCAGACCCTTGTCAACACTCAATATAGTGGGAATCTCCTCCCAAACAAGAATCTGCTGAATGCCCCTCAGTCCTTTGGATATTATCAGCCAAGGTTCCCCCTCAACACCTGCATAGGATGTCTGTAGACCCTCCGATGATGTGAAAGAAGCTGCATCCATGCCAGCCTCCAATGTGGATGTGGCAGAAGAATCCGATGGAACAGCCAGACAATCCTCCAGGCTTTCACCAGTTTTGAGAGAGATGATGGGGGAGGCAGTACAGCAGTCCAACTTAACATTTTTGGTCTTCTTCTTGGCAAATGGCTGCACAGTGGTGTAGTGGTTAGCATGGTCACCTCACAGTAAGAGGTTCTCCGTTTCATTTCTTGGCTGGGGTGCCTTCTGTGTAGAGTCTGCATGTCCTCCCTGTGTTTGTGTAGGTTTCCTCCTGGTGCTCTGGTTTCCTCCTATATTCCAAAGACATGCATCTGAAGCATTTCTCGCCAGGTCTCCACTAAAAACGGGCTCTGTCACAGCTGGACTTTCCCAGTAAATAAATGTTAAATAAATAAATTGGCTGAACCTTGGGATGGACAATTCCACCATTGCACTGTGTGCCAACAACTGAAGACATTGGTTCTCCAGGTAAATACACAATGAGCAGAGATGACTACAAAGGGTCTTTATGGACAAATGGCTTGACAAATCAAGCATGTAATGTGGTCGTGAGACCCATGCAAACAAAAAAGACACCGCTCGTGATAGTTCTTATGGGGTCTCCCACACTGTTTTCCCTTTCTAGATAACGCATGTAACCTCGCAAACCAAAAGAAAATAAAGAAACCCCAATGGGACACATCTGAAAATGGCTTGGTAACTAGCACAAACAAATAGCGTTCAGACAAATGATCAAAGTTAGTGTTCAGACTAGCAGCAAAGAAGTTCTGAAGTTATGTACGTCTGTATGTCACCTTTATGCTCTAAGCAGTGAGCGAGGAGCATATATGTGACATACAATGCCCTTAAAATCCTAAGGCTTTGGTATACTGGCCAAACACTGGGTTTCCCTTGGCAGGGGATCCCTTTAGTGAAGAATACTGCAACAATGTTATGGAAAGACATCAACATTTACATTTGCCCTCTCTTCTGCTGCTCACCACTGAAATGCATTAATTAGGTTAGAACAGATAAGGCTTGGTAATAAAGATCAGTTTAAAAGGCTGATCACACACATTTTTCTATGCAAAACCTTGCACAGACCTATCACAACTCACAGCCTGGCATAAACTATAATAAGATCATCTACTCTGCATTTACCAAATGTTCCAAAATCAAAAACTGGTAACAAAATAATTTGCCACTTCTTTGCTTCGTACTAGAACAGCTTTTTCCCCATTTTCTCTGAATGTTAGAAAAAACAAGAACATTTCAAAAAATTCCAAGAGAACTCATTACCCTGTCTGTCAGTGTATATAGGCCATACTCTGAACAACATAACCCAGACATCAGAAACTTTACTAAACAATATTTTGCACTATCTTCAGTTAGTATTTCGTAATAATAATTAATGCACAGCACTACCAACGAAAACAATAATGAAGCTCACAGTAGAGAAAATATGCAAGTAATATTGCCTGACAAGTTATGTGTTAATGCATAATTAATACCTGCCTAAGGGTGTTATGAGGCCCAACGCCATAGGGCACTAATTACACATTAAGACACACCCTGTCAGGCATTATTATGTTTAGAGAATGGGATCTCTGTAAAATTGTTGCGTTTTACTTATTTATTTTTTAATACTATATTTTTTGTATATTTTTGATGTAAAATAGTTCTTCTGCCTAATGTTTCAAACATGCTGTAGTATATGTTAATGGTACTGGAGGAAGCATTTTACATCAAAAATATATAAAAAGATATGTTGAAGTAAGAGGGCGAGAGCCGCATACCTCTCAACCTCTTACACCACCACCCAAAAATAGGGACAAATTTTAAATACTGCTTTTACAAACAGAAAGTTGACAGAATAACAGGTTTTGTGTTATTGCATGCATTTTCTGAAGGGAATGAAGTCTGAAATTCAAATGCCTGTCATTATTTTCTGTCTTCATTTCTCAATGCTTTGGCCAGTGATTTCCAGAAGACCAACATTTTATGAGGACCATACCAAAAATATGAGGCACAAATCTGTACAGTTGAGAGGTACATAACCGCTACTGGGCATTTCTGAACCAACAAGAAGCTGAAGGTAACGCACAACTATTTTTTCCAGAGAGTCCCTCTATAAAATTGTTTTACGTACCCCCCCATCTCAACATGCATAATTTGCTCAGTATGGACAATGATGGACCCTTCTCTTGTCCTGGTTTATTATATAACTGTTAACCATTTTAAGGATACAGCTGATGAACATGAAAGGGTAATCACAAAGAACAGACTGATAAAATCTGTGAAACTAGAAGAATGATTACAACACTGCCTTCCTGCTTACAAGGAAAACTGTTGACATTTAACAGAAATGGTTATTATTTCAGTTGCTGATATATGGGCAGGTAACCTAAGACAGAGTTATCAAATGCTGCTGTGGCCAAGGATCGCTGTCTCACACACACACACACACACACACACACACACACACACACACACACACACACAGTCTCTTCTGCATTCACACACACTTGCACACAGTCTTCTGCTTTTATGGATGCATTCACTCACATATTCAAACAAACACACGCATACACATGCACACACTTTTTTTTTTGCATTCGCTAAACAGCAAAAGCGTTGTTTAGAAAGTGTAAAATAACTCAATCGATCTCACTTTCACTCACATGCTCGCTGTTTAGTGTGTGTAAAATAGCTCAATCAATCTCACTTTCACACACACACAGTCTCTTCTGCTTTTTTGCATGCAGTCACTCACATACGCAAGCAGAAAAACACACTCATACACATACTTTTTCTATATATATTTTTTTACATTCGCTAAACAGCAAACGCGCTGTTTAGCGAGTGTAAAATAACAGCTCAGTCGATCTTACTTTCATTCACATGCGGAAATAAACACACACGCAGTTTTTCTTTTACTTTTTTTTTTTTTACATTTTACACTTGCTAAACAGCAGATGCGCTGTCCAGCAAGCATAAAATAATAGCTGCCGTCAGGGTTTTTTCAGTCTGAGCTCCACGGCAGCTTGATTTTTCGGCCGTGAAGTGGCAGACTCATTTTCCAGCAGGCATTACTTGTACACTAATACCTTGTTGGAGAAGGTTCGTTCTTCAATCAGGGTGCTAATGTACAGTTTGCCCATTCTCTAACATATTGTATGCTCTACATTACTTTCTTCCTAGTACACAGCCTGAATGATATGCTGAATAATATGGATCGGATTACTATTAGTTAAAGATTATGAGCAGATTCATCCTTGTCAACTAATAACTGCAGGCTAAAGTTTTTTCATACTACTAGCTCCTCCCCTTTCATTAGTATTGCTCTTCCACCCTGCTTCCTAGCAAGATCTCAAGTTTGACACTTGTAAATGGGAAGTACAGCAACAAAATAACCAGCAATAATACTGCAGACTGTGTCTCCCTTAATGTTTATGAGTATGAACCTGCTAGTAATCCATACCTATAGTAATGGTAAGTATATAACTTTTGCATCCAGTTTTAGGAAGTCCATTATTGTCAACCAGGAGGACAGAATCCTACATTTATCAAACTGTGTGATCATGAGAATATGTCCTAAGATAACTGAAACTCCATGGGAAGATCAAAATGTAGAGATCATAGGGGGTGCGCATAACACAAAACCTGGAAATAGACATTTAAAAAAACTCTTATATTTAATAGGTGGGAATAATAACTTCTTATAATGGCTACACTAAACACATTATTTTAGAATGTGAATGACCTCACAGGTATAGACAAAAAGTTAAGATTATTGAAATAAATCAAGAAACGCAGAGTGCAAAGAGCAATGCTACAGGAGACACATTTGGAAAGAAGTGAGCATGTGAATTTGATAAGGAAAGTATTTCAGGAAGGATATCAGGAATACCAGGGACAAAGGAAAAGGCCAGTACTTTATACTAAAGCTTGCTAAAGGAACCCCAACAGTGATAGAAGAGGAAACAAAGACAGTAATGGTAGATTTGTGGCAGTAATGGGCCAATGGCAAGGGAAGAGGATTACACTAACATTTTTTTATATTCTACCTAAAACTGCTATTATGGAGCATACGAAATTTTTGTGACAAATGAACACCTTTCAGCAGGGAATATTACTTATAGGTGGGGAATGGAACGAGATTTGCAATAGTAAGGATGTATCTGGGGGACTGAGAAGCAGAGGAATACAGAAATCATTAAAAATCAGAAATGGAAATATTTACAGAAGACTTAAGTATGCCAAGGTTAGAGGTTGATGATTCTCAACAATTAACAGTTAAGATAGGAAGAGATAAGATAAAAATGGTGATGTATAATCAATCTGCAGAATGTCTCCAGGAATAGATGGCATTCCTGTGGAAGTTTGGAAGGTACAAAGTAAGAAAATGATAATGATCTGGAAGGTTTTGTTGAATAGTATCAAAGTTACCACAGCTTTCTTCCAGGATGTTGATGCATCAACATCCTTGAAGAAAGCTATGGTGGCTTTGATACCTAAAGACGTAAAGACCCATCAACATACCTCTCAACCTGTTAGCACAAGAAATTTGGACAAAGCCAAAAATAATTGCTTTTATAATCGTAGAAAGTTGATAGAATAACAGGTTTTGCATTAGAAACGATTTTTTGAAAAGTATGAAGTCTGAAACTCAAATGTCTCAATATTTTCTGAATTTTATCCTCACCAATTTGCCAAAAATTGGCCAGTAAAAAAATTCTGTGAGAAACAGACTATAAATACAAGGCAAAAATCTGGACGGTTGAGAGGTATGTCCATCAAACCCAGCTTTCCTATATCCCATTTCAATTTTAACATGTTTACATCTATAATAGCTAAAAGAATGACAAAGGTGTTGCCAAAACTGATAGATATGGATTATTGTGGTATAGTGGAGCGAAGGTAAACATGTCACAACATTAACAGAACAATGATGAATCAGGGGAAGCATAATGCAAGAAAACACTGCTGCTGTTGATGAGTCTTCATGCAGAGAATGCATTCAACAGAGTAAGGTGTGATTTTACGATTAGAGCAAGAGAAATATCTAAATTCCTTGATACAATAATAAGGTTAATTAGGAGGCTCCATGAGGGATCAGAGGCAGGCCACGGTGGTGCTGAGGTTAGCACTGTCACCTTACAGCAAGATCATCTCTGGTTCGATTCTTGGCTGGAGTGCCTTCTGTGCAGAGTCTGCATGTCCTCCCTGCGGTCAAGTGAATCCTTAAAAACATGCAGGCAGGTGCGTGTGAGTATGCGTGTGCCTTCTGTGAAGGTTGGGCACCAGGATGGCAACTCGACACTGTAAAAACACTATTGCCAATCAATCTGTGGACCAGTGATCTGCTATGGTGACCCCTTACCGGGAAAAGCCGAAAGACATTGCTATGAGGGAACAGAGGCAAAAATTGAAGTGCGAGGGTTCCTCTCTAGTAAGTTGTGTCTAGACATAGGAAACAGGCAGGGGTGTCCTCTTTCTCCTTTGTTATTTGATTATATTAAGAGCCATTGGCAAAGAAAATAAAAGGACTCAGAAATTCAAGGATGCAATTGGTATGGCAGTCAAAAAAAGTTGGCTTTATTTGCAGATATTTTGCACCTGATAAAAACAGAAAAGGACATCCCACTGTTGTGGAACATTCTGAGACAATTTCAAGTTTTTTCAGGATATAAAATTAATGAAAAGAAAAAAAAAGGCTATAGCTGTAAATTATGTACCAGCACATGAATTAGTCCAGCAATAACCATTTTTATGGAGACATTCTAAAATAAAGTGCTTAGGTTGGGTTAAAAACGATTATGTTATTGCATCTAAGGATGTGTGGGAAGAGACTAATCAAAATATAATAAAAACTGAGAAACTAGAAGCCTGTGTTTATGGATATGGATAGCAAGTTAAAAGCAGTGACAATGTTTTAGTCCCTTTATTTTCATATACAGGTCAGGCATATTTTTACCAACCAGAAGAGAAACTCTGGACAGTAATTAATAAGGAGATGAAGGATTCTACCTGGGAGGGAAGACGGCAAGGATCAAGTGGGATAAGATGATCCTTCCAGTAGAACAAGGTGGTTCAGAATTACCTGATTTGAACTGATATTTTAGAGCTACACAATTAAGGCTCAGATACATAACACAAGCAGAAAGCTATACTTCAAAGTAAAACGCGATGATGATGATGAAGCAGAAGGGAAATTCAAGAAATTAGGACAGAGTGAGATTGGGGAGGCAGATTCTTAAGGAGAATATCAACAGCCATAAAGAATATTATATTTATAAAGTAGAAGAAAGTATTCTTACAACTAAGTCGACATGAGAATGAAGAAAGGAGATTCTGCCAATAGGAATGACTGCAATTAGGGATGCGGAGAATAGGCAAGAAGGGGCTGGAATTTACTGGAGAAAACTGGCAAAATAAGCAAGACATTGAGACCAAATAGCTAGAAATAGAAAGGTAAAAGAATAAGAAGAATCCAAAAAGACATTTGGACTGCAGGCTAGAGACTGCCTTCCCTATCAGGGATTGATATCACAGTATAGGCAAAGAGAAAGGGATCTGGGAATCCTAAGTGATACACCTGCTCTGGTAGAATTTTTAGTTGAGTCTAGAAAAGAAGCTGCTGCTAAAAATGGATAATTAACAGGACATCCAAATACTGCACAATAACTTCAGAAATCAGAGGAGGTTAGAAAAGAATGAGAAAAAAAAGAGATTGGTCAAGCAATTCACAAGAAAAGAGTAAAAGAATATATGTATGGCTCCCAAATATGCAACAAAGCCTAGAAGATTTAGTATTTTTACTTGGATGTGTTTACATAGATATTTGTTATATCACAAGAAGACTCCAAAGAGTTTTTCCTCAGGCAGATGGCAAATGTTGGAGGTGTGATGGGGAATAAAGAGGTAACTGAGAACATTAATTTTCGGAGTGTTGGCAGACTTAAAAAATTTCCTATAGAGTACTCTGTCAGAAATACTGGGTGAGCAAATATTACTGAGCTGAGATACTAGATCTGAATTGCATAGACAAAAAAATATTAGAAAATGGAAATCAAATTCTAAACCGACTGTACTTGAAGTAGTGAATATTGCAACAGATATAAAAAATGGAAGTGGGATCTTTAGAAAAGTATAGGAGCAAATTACATAAAAAATGGAAATTATGGGAACAATGCATGCAGAATGTTTTGTAGGAGGAGTGAGATTTAAGGGAAGGCATGAATTCAGCAATTTATGTAATGCTGGATTGATGACAATTGTATAAAAATGTATGTGATGTGTAATGTTTGTAACTATTAACATGTTAATATAACTTGTTTTCTTTTATATGAATGTATGTCTGCCTATGTCTTAAGTGATAATTCAATGAACTTACTGAAAAAGATGTAGAGAACACATCCAGATGCGTCTTGAAAGTATTAACTGAAGCCCTTCTAGCTGTTGCACAAATATCAGCCAAGGATGCTTTTTTTCCTGAAAAAGACTTTTGGCTAGAGAAGAGACTGCCTCTCATATGTGCTATAAGCACAGTACATGTTATATTTTTTTCACTGCAAAATTTTATGCAATCAGAAAGTAATCTAGATAAACAGACTTTAAAAATGTTTGATGTCAGATTTTGTTAGAAAATGAGGCAACTAACTGTCGGTCTTTTCTGACTGGTTTGGTCCTGTCCACATAGCATCTTAGGTGTCCGTGGACATTCATGCAGTGTAATAAGTATACCACTTTTGTTAAAATACAAAAGAATACAGATTAAGTCAACTGATGGATTTTAATTTGTTTCAGTGGCTACTTTATGCATAAAAAGGAAATTGGTTCACAAAGGCGCTCTGTCCTTGAAGAAGACTAGATAATTACATACTAATTTACATATGGCCTGTAATTCAGAAATCCCTCAAAGAAAATGGCCATTAGATTTTTTTTTCCTTAAAGACATACTTCAAATCAGCTTTAAAAACAGGTTCAAAAGAAGGTAAGGTCAACCTTTCCAGCAAGACAAATCCCATGGAGAGAGAGGCTCCTTACAGTGTGGTTAGAAGAAGCTTGTATCACTGAGAAAGAAGCTGAAGCTGAATAAATGGAGCCTTGATGGAAGTTAGATATAGCAGAAGACATACTTCAACAGATGAATAACTTAGTTCTGTATCAAAATTTTGAGAATGTTCTAAACCTTTGGGTGCAGCCCAAACATTCTCATTTACTCTTGTACATTTTGCTAGTACTGCATCTTTGAACAGCAGTAAGGATCTGGACCATCCTAAATGGTTGTGTAGATTACCTGGACATTACTGGAAATAGAGTGCCCATGTTGGCAGCTAAAGGAAGTGAAGGTCTGGATGAGGCTTTCCATACTGCTGAGTCAAAGGGTTTTGAAGCACCTCAAGGCTTCTCCAGCACATATGGCCAAAGAAAAGGAAGATTTGTCATGGCCAAAATGGGCTTTATTTTAAAAAAACTTTGGACTTTTCTGCCTTTCTGTACAGACTTCAGATTAAGAGGAAATGTGAGGAAGTATAAAGATGATCTAGACACCACTCCTGGATGATGGAATTCCATGGAAGATCCCTCCAGAGGAGAAATTAGGGAAAGCAGACACTGCATTTAGTATTTGTTAGAGATGCAAATAGGTCACATCAAGGCTTCTCCAGTGCTGCAGCAATACAGGTAGGCTGGGACTTGCATGGCATCAGCAAGCACAACTGATCCTATCGGCCAAACAAAAAACTTACCCAGGAACACAACTGCCTATAACAAAGCAATAACATAAGTCAACTCCAACTCTCATCCTTCTTTCTTAATACAGGGAATTAGAGCAAGTTCTGTTTCCTTGTTTGTGTACCATACCACTGCAATGTTGTTGGTCTGGAAAGCAACTACACCCTGCGGTAGTGAGTCCTAAAACACCGTCAAAACTGATAATGGCTGGTTCCTTCACTGAAATAAACACATTCTATGAACACCTTCAGGAATGCATGGATCATGCAATCCCAAATAAAACCAAGTACCAATCCTCCAAAGGCAGACGTCCTGTCTGGTGGACCCCAGCCATAAACAAACTATACAATAGAAGGAGGAAGCTACTACATGATAGAGCAAAATCCCCAAAAGGGAAGGCATCCCTAATCAGTATTAGCAAAAAACTACGGGCACTCATAAAAGCGTCTAAGGCCAGCTTCGAGAGAAAAATTGCACAGGACACTAAGGATAATCACAAGGCTTTCTTTAGTTACGTTAGGAACCTGGGTGGGAATTCCCAGATATGCTCAGAATTAGTCCAAAATGACAAAAAATACACTGAACCCACAGACATTGCCAACATCCTAGCTGACAGGTTCAGCGCAAACTTCTCCGCCCCCTCCCCACCAAAAGGGCAAATATCTATCCCAGCAGAGTGCTGCCCCCCTGACATCTCAGATGCTCAGGTAAGAGCTGCCCTCTCCAAAGCAAAAAAATACAGCATCAATGGGACCAGACTGTGTCCCAGGCTGCATCCTACATGAACTCCAAGAAGAGCTAAACCCAAACATAAAACTACTGTTCAATCTCAGCCTTACTATAGGATATGTACCCAAAGAGTGGCGTACAGCAACAGTGGTCCCTCTCCACAAAGGTGGTGCCTCAACGGATCCTGGAAACTATCGCCCCATAAGCCTGACTAGCTCGATCTGCAAAGCTATGGAAAGGATCATCATGGACCTCATAAATAAAGATATTGGGGACCTACAGACACTGGATCCTACCCAGTTCAGCTTTGTCAAGGGCAGATCCTGCCTCTTAAACCTGGTTGATTTCTTTGAAACAGTCACTAAGGCCATTGACGAGGGGAAGGTGGTCCACACAGCCTACCTGGACCTCGCAAAAGCCTTCGATACAATACCCCACTCGATCATTACAGATAAGCTAACTAGCTTAAATATAAACCCCTATGTCACTAGATGGGTTGCAAACTGGCTCAAGGACAGAACCCACATGGTTAGAATTGCTGGAGCCATGTCAGACTCCAAACCAGTTACAAGTGGCGTCCAACAAGGCTCAGTCCTGGGACCTCTCTTGTTCGGTATATATTTCACGGAGGTACAGGCCAACACGGAAGGACTGTGGCTGACCAAGTTTGCAGATGACTGCAAACTGGGCACCATAATCGACACTCCAGCCGACACAAGCATCCTCCAAAAGAGCCTCATAGAAACAGACAACCGGTGCCAGAGCCATGGCCTCAAGCTAAATGCCAGAAAGTGTACAGTCATCCCCTTTGGCAAAAACAAAGTGCCCACATATTACCACATAGGTGGTAATCCATTAAGTACAGAAGAAGTAATTAGGGACCTGGGGACCCAAGTTGATAGCAATCTCTCATTTGACAACCACATGGTCAAAGTGGTTAGAAAAACATTTTATATACCCCACCTAATCATGAAGGGATTCACATCTAGATCAGGGGAGGTCATCGTGCCTCTTTACTCACCCCTCATCAGGCCCATAATTGAGTACAATGCCCCTTTTGGGATGTACCTTACCAGACACCTGCAGCAACTGGAAAGACCCCAAAAGTACCTCACCAAGAGGATCACAGGGCTCAAACAGATGCCATATGCTGCCCGGTTAAAGAAACTCCAGCTCTACTGAGTGGCATACCGCCTGCTCAGAGGCGACCTGTGCCTGACGTATAAAGCCATGTCCAACCCGGAATTAATGGACATGCTGCACCTCAGAAAATCCAAATCCCATTGAGCTACGTGCTCGAGAGACTTGAACCTCAGCACTGAAATAAGGACATGCTGGAGGGACAGATTCATAACCCAGAGGCTCCCTTCACTCTGGAATAAAATCCTAGTCCAGGTTAGGCAGAGTTCCTCATTGACTCTCTTCAAGAGGAATCTTGATGAGTGGATGGGAGATCGTAGGTTTACCCCGGGTATCACTTCTGTGTCACTGTTAGACAGAGGCACAGTATACTAACCTCAAAAAAGGGCATAGCAAAATTATTTTAAAATGGGTGGCAAAAGCCAAACACATTCTGGCTAGGCTTATAAATGCCCTAGGGCAGATAGCCTAGTACGAACCTATGAACCTAAATGTAGAAACCTCCTGGGCTCCTTGGAAGTCTTTATATGAAGACAGGCATCTCGTCCTTCTGACAGACAAGGAAGGATGGACTGCACCCTAAATATATGGAAAGTTTGTTAGTTTTAGTTAGCTCTAAGACTGGCATAATGTTCTTTGTCTTCTTTAAAACTAAAAAGAATCTGGTGTAATAAATGGATCCTTTCTGGTCTGGTGGGATCTCCTGGATGGTTTTGGTGTAGATTAGTTTTAACATCTTTTTTCCTGCTGCATTCATTTGGTGGATTGAATATTTGGGCAATGAAAGAGCGTGGGGAATGGTCAGGGTGTGGGAGGGTCTTTTACAGCTCCTTGTACAGCTTCTAAATATTACTGTAGTTACATGTCCTGCAAGACAACTAGCCACAGAAACAAGTGGAGGGACAAAGAAACCCCCAACTACCTCCAGAGTGGAACCGTTGGGCAAGACTGCCAAAATTCAAATTGCCATCGCCTGCAAAGGAGGGCTACAGTATCCTTGCCACTGCTGATTATTCTTGCCTTTGGGCCCATGTCCTTTATGGAAGTTCACATGGACTCACTTCTTCCAGACCTCTGAATGCCTTGTTATTGTTGGCCACACCAGTATATTAATTGTTATAAAATACTCCATGTCAATGAAAAGGGGCATTGCAGACTCTGGGAACCAAACTCGCAGAACCAGCAGGATAAAAAACAACCAAAATTACTCAAGTACACCTACAGACAGGAAAAGTCCAATGACAACAGCTGTACACGATTCGAAACCAGAGATCAAAGCTGTTCAATGTTGAAAAATTATTTAATAAATCTTTATTTTTTTTCAGTGTTGAAAAATGGTTTAATAAATCTGTTTGGTGCTTTCATCCATCACAGCAGACTTCATCAGGAAAAAAAAAAAAAAAAAACAGAATGAAATATTGTTCTGGTTTATATACCATTCACAATCAAATCAAATTTCATAATTTCCTGTTAAATTCATCATATTACACCCCGTCCTGTTAAAAATAAACACATTTTTAAAATAGACTTACAAACAATAGTATACATTGGTCACAATGTGGCATTTCTTATTTTCAAAACTGCCCCTATAGATATGTTGTCATTTACCTGGAGGATTGGTAGCAGCCAATCTTGCTTGGCTGTAAAGTTCACGGTATTCCATTTTAGTTTCTCACTGGCTTCCACTTCGGTCAATGGGAACATCTTCAAGTGTAAAGAATAGAGAAGCACTGCTTTCACATACCTTAGTATGTTTATGCAAGGCATTAGTCCCTACCTTGTTTTTGATATCATATAAATGCTCATACACTCACTTTAATAACCTTTCAGTTTTCCCAACATAAAATGATGGTACATTTTATGAGTGATGTAAACTACTCCTCTACTCCTACAACTGTAGAATTTTTTACTGCCCAATATACTGCCATTTGGGATAACAATTACTTGTTCTGCATTACCAATATTAGGACATTGCTTACTTGACCAACATTTATATGGCCCAAAGGGTAATCTTCCAGAAATATATTTCCCCTTTTTCCTTCTTTTCAGGAATTTCTTTCAAATTTTGACCCCTTTTAAATACAAATACTGGCAGCTCTGAAAAAAAATCTCGAAGTATTTCCTTTATGTTTATGGTCTAAGGGGTGGATGTGAACTATTTTAGCATTATATGCCTAAATGTCTTAGACTCTTGTGTATATTTCAATATAATGGATTTACTAAACCAGTCAATGGCACCTACTGTGAAACATACTATTCCTGCATTTTGTTTTTACCCATACTCAATAAAGGGGTAAAATTTAATACCCCAACCTGAGTTTATTTCATCCATACACTGCTCGATAAGATCGTTAGGATAACCACTGTGCACAAAATATGCTCTAATGTTATTTTCTTCAAAAAAATCATCATACTCTGATGCCATCCTGGGTGCTTGTACCAACTGCCCTTTCACAATATTCCTGTTTTGGTGTAAGGGATGATCACTACTATAATGTAGGTATGAGTCAGAAAAATTATTTTTCCTATAAAATTTGGACTTAAGGGCCCTTTTATCTTTCTTCTTCTGTATATCTAAAGAATGCATCCATGTTTCAGCTATATTATAAGTGATCCTAAGAAATGTAGCAGTCTGATTGATGTAATCACTAAATTTAATAACTATCTTTAGTGTCCACCCTTAATACAAAGATGTCCAAAAATCTGGCATAAAGATAGCAATGTTTGAAATATGGTGAGTTTAATACAATTTATTGTCTTCATATCCACCATACAATATTCGCATATATATATATATATATATATATATATATATATATATATATATATATATAAAGAGTACATGCTAAACATATAGCAACGCCACTTGTCTGTTTGGAAACCTCACCTTCAAAATAAAGTTGTTCATAACCACTAAGTCCATACATTCTAGAACTAACTTCACCTCCTGCTCACTTAGAAAGTGACATTTTATCAAACCCTCTTCAAACCATTTTAAACCTTGTTCATGAGGAGTAACAAAAAAAGAGATTAAAAATATCTATGGTTACAAACAGGTCTTCTCTATATAGGCCTGATTTAATCTTAAGAAATCCCACAAATCTGCCAAGATATGGCTTTTCATATTAACAAAAAGCTTTAGTTTTCTAGCCATGTACACAGTGAGGGGGTATATTTTTGAACCTTTAGCTGCTTACTATAGGTTCATTTTCATTGGTTCATTGGTATGTACTAGGCTAGCTGCCCTTGCGGACCATTTTAAGCCTAACCAGTTTTCCATAGTACAGAAGTCTGCTCCAGCAACTTCAATTTTAAGAGACCAGATCTTCTTCTCTTGCCTCTTCATAACAGATGTTATAACACTGGGTTCTTCCAATGTGGTCTTAACAAAACAGCCACCATCTTCTCTGCAGGGAGACCATGTAGGAGGATGGCTGTGGGCAAAATATGGCTTCTTGTAGGATTTTCTATGGAGGCATGGTCGAGTGTGCTCTACAGCTATTGTATCATTCACTTCGAGAATTTTTCCAAAACTGGAGATCATTACAGGAAGGGAAGGGAAACAATGTCATCAACATTATCCATATTGGTGGTGAAGAATTTCATGGGAAGCCCAACTGCCTCTTCTTGCACCTGTATATTTCATCTGACCTCACAAGGGAAGAGTTTAAGGACAAGAAAGACACCATAGTAGATACAGCTGCACCTGGCTAACCCCACAAGTATATTTTAATCCTATGCCTCACAGTTAAGAAGAGTGAATGGTAAAGAGGCAGACAGGGAAATGCTTCTGGTTGAGGCTGTTTTCAACATGGATCTGGGAGTCGAGGGCAGTACATGCAGTACTATCTGCAGTATCAGTGTAGTTGATGCCACCATCGCTAACCACTCTAGGCAAAAGGAATAACAGCGAAAAGACTGGCACCAAGCTGAACTCTAATGATTTGACCTTCTACAATGGTACCCTCAAGTCAAAACACAGTGCTGAAAACCTTAAGACTGAGAGCTCAAAAACCGAACCAGCCAAGATCAGCAACAATGTCGGCAAGGAACATGACTCGGACCCTGGGGCCATAGAGATTTCCAACACCAAAATTTCAGCATCAAAAAGAAGGCATCAACCTACAAGGTGTGGTTCTGAAGCTGAAGCCACAGCCAGCGATGACAGTCCATCAACATTAGTGTGGACAACTGTTAAGGTAGTGACTAGCCTCATAGGAAGTAGTACATTAACAATTGGAAAAGCAGAAAAATATGGCAAGGAAGAAGTGCTTCTGGTCATTGTGATACTAGACAAGGAAGAGGCAATAGAAATTTCCTGCCGAACTTCAAAAATGCCCTTGGCATATTCCCCATGTCTAGATGGACTTCAAAGATGATGATGGCACTAGCCAGGGGGGTGGAATTTTTTCAGACTTAACCATCCAAGAAAGATGATGTGCTGTCTTGTCTTCTTAACCTAGGAGAATTATGAACCACATTTAGAGGTACTCTGTAATCAAGAAAAGAGAAAAAAAAAAAGAGTGGACGCAAAGGAACCTACAACACTGGCCATTTTCTGACAGGACAAACCTCTTCAAAACTATTTAGTTCGATCATACCTATGCTCAGGTTTACTCTCTGTCTCTGCCACAATCTCTACCCATATATCTATTCCTAGAGGCGTTATGAGACTGTCCTTAGAGCTAAAGCCCTTGATATCAAGACTCTCCTCATGATTAAAGCCCATAAAGGGGGTAGATGCAAAGCTATCCTTAATACTCTTCAAAATAAGCTTATGTTTAATACCCCTGATAGTCTGGGGACTGAAAGTTGTTCCTTACCAAAACAGATGAAGTGTGCACTTGACATGCAGAGGAATTTTATGGCCACAGTTCACACATTTTTGTAAAATCAGAACTATCCATGGCTAGCAACTTTTTTGTACATAGACAAAAACCAAGAAGCAATAACAACCACCATATGAAATCTACACCAGAAATGAACTGAAGAAATTTAGAACTTGAAACATTTGGCATTTGAAATAAATGTCAGATGAAAGGTGCAAACTAACAAACATTAAAAGAAAAAATTGCAGTTTTGTTAAACAATAAAGAACAGCAGAACAAATAAATACCAAAGGATGAAATGTGAAAAGACAATGTAGAGTAACACCATAATGTTGAGGGTAGGCAGAGGGCTGAAATTCAAAAATGTCTAAAGAGGCAAAGACATAGATTGGTCTGGCTGGCTGTACATCACAAGACAAAAGGATTGCAAATTGAATAATAAAGAAATAAACAACACATTTGGAAGGTATTTTGCACATAACTACTCAATGCAAAGTAAACCAGGACTTCCAAGATACATGCAACTGATTGACAGCTTAATTTCAGCTCTCCGAATGTGAAAAACGAAACTGAGAAATAAGAGCCAGTGATATTGTCAGCTTGAGTAGAACTCAGTTACTGGCTAGTAAATACACTAGCAAAGAATAAATTTAGAGAACCTGAAAGAAAATCAACCAGAAAAGGTGAGTAGAAAACACTGGCTGGGAAGACTCTCGCAGTTGTTCAGTAAAAAGCAGTTCAAGCTTCAGCTCTGGTACAACAGATGACTTCCAGTAATTCAGAGGGAAAAAAATCAAATGTACTCAGAGGTGATTGAATAAATGAAACATTGATGGGGTATACGGACTCAAATAACAAAAGGCTGGAAAAACAGAAGAAGCTTTAAGTTGCTATTCACATAAACTGATAAGATTGCAAAAATCAGAGGTTGAAATGAAAAGGCTGCCTGAGTATGACACTTCCCAAGAAAAGACATTTCAAAAATTGCTATTGAGAAAATATAGCATGCAAAGAAAACCTGAAATTTTCTGCTGTACTGAAGAAACTTGAAGGAACACACTGTATTAACTTTATGGAAGCACAAATAGGCAACTGGACTGGTATTCCACAGCATGACTTGTTACATGAAAGGGGATATTAAATGGATAATACAAACCTGGCTATGACAAAGCAGTCAAGACACACATTAGTAAAGATATAATTACACCAGTACAAAAGAGTTGATCCTAACACAATTGTGACAGAAAGGAAGAGAGAGGCAAATTTATCCCAGTAATCAGGAAATGTGGAGATGCCGGTGTGAGATTCAAGCTGCTGTATCCAGCTGTCTCCAGAATATTTTTTTTCTGGAGTATCCAAGACATTTTTGGATGCAGAACAGACTAAGAAAGAAATACTAAAGTTGATCAAACAAAAAGTGAACCAGCAAACAGAAGGGGACTCTCCTCCTCATTCTTGTTACAATAAAGCTCAGAGAGAGAGACTGCCAGTGAAACCTTCTCCAGTGTTCCAAAGGAAAATGCTTGAGAAAAAAAACACAGGAGTTGACTAGAAGAATCAGGAGTACTTTGGACTTGAACCAGAGTCTGGTGTTGATAGAGGGAGATGAACAGGAAGAAGAACTGCAACACTGAGATTAGTAAATAAATGACAGATTATAAAGTATCACACATTTGTGAAATACTGATTTGCAAGAAAAAGTGGCTGAGAAAGACTGGACATTTTTTGATTTTGTTAAACTTGTAGGCAGACTACAAAGTGCATATCAGACTTTATACTGTTACTGTTTAGAAGGACACTAAAAGGCAATGAAGTACCTGTAAGTGAAACATTTTTATAAGTATTTCCATAAAACATTTCCTGATATAAAATGTATTTTATATATATATATATATATATATATATATATATATATACACACACACACATATATATATATATATATATACATATACATATATATATATATATATATATATATATATATATATATATATATATATATATATAGTAAAGCAGTTTTGTGTAATATGTAGTCAGGGATATTTTAAATGTGGATGAGACTTTTCACTGACTGTTGTATGTGTTGAAGACATTAAGTAAACAAGTATTTTATTTAGTTGTAAGAAATGCAGGCTTTATAGTACAACTAAAGAAGAAAGAGAAGCAAGTTTAATGTGCATATGCTGTGATCTTGGGCTGCTGGGGCGGGTGTAAAAAAGTGTATTTATTATATGTTATATGCAGAATTCAGATATTTTCTCTTATTTTTTACAAGGGTGAATGGCTAGATTAATGCCCTTGGCTTAAGCTATAAATGAGTGTTTTTTAAACAAGTAGGCTTGAAAAATAAGCCAAAATTATGAAAGCAATGAAAAATGCTGTGTTTTTCACATTTGCAAATATAATAGCTTGTTTTATTCCCCATTAGCAAACGTTCCATGGAAGTCAAGAAGTACGTTGTGTTTTGAGTGAAATTTACAAAAATTCACTGCTGACTACTTGTACATGGAAATGAAATGTCTGCAGCTGCAGGCAATTAATTTTGAGAGTGTAGAACATTCTTTGCTGAGGGAAATGCAAATTTTAAAGGAACAATGGCAAGCAGTTTATGAAGTTTGACATTATGGGAAGTGAATAACAGATAGCCTTCCCTAGCAGCCTTAATTCTTTAATGCATTTAACAGAACAGTCTATAATTTTGCTTTATTTGAGATCAGTGCACTTTTTCTTAGGGCTAAAAGTTAATATTTTCTGAAAGCATAAAGGCAGATTTTCAGATCTGGGAGGGGAACAGAGATAAGAAACCAACAGACAGCAATCGTCGTAAGTGGGAACAGGCTATAGAATGAGCTTTAGCATGGATAACCTTAATTTTATGTTAAGTAAAGTCTGTGAGTGCAGCTGTCAATTTGGGGCAATTGCTCCTATGTGGATGGTTACATTTCATTTGTTTGAAGATGTATATAGTTTTGTGTGTTTGTTTTAAGTTGATGGGGGTGAGAGGGTTTTGAAAATATATTTACTTTATTCTTTTAAGGTTTTCATTAAAATAAAATGTCTTGAAATCTGTGACACAGGTTCAGATGGAGATGAGAAGAAAACTGTATAAAAGATCAGATGGCAAGCATTAGTTTGTGCATTTAAAACAAGTTTGAAATACACCTTCAAAAACAATTTTTATGTGTAATAAGTGGGAACAATAGCTTTTCATCAAAATGGCTATTCTATCCATATTATCTTGGAATATTAATGCCCTTACAAGCATACAGAAAAAGGAATTACTGTAAAAAAATGCAAAGTGCAAACAGTAATACTGTAGGAGGCACATTTGGAAAGAAAAACGTGAATTTGACAAAAAAAGGATTTCAAGATGGATGCTCAGCAGAATATCAGGGACAAATAAAAATGGGAGTATACATACTAACTGCTAGATGGTCTTCAATAATGATAGGAGAGACAAAGAGGAGGCAATAATGGCACATTTGTGGTAGTAAGGGGCTACTGGCAAGGAAGGAGGATTATAATTGCATGCTATTTATATTCCACTTAGAAATGCTGTTATGGAGCTCAATAAAAATATGGGGAAAATAATCAGCTTTCAGCAAGAAATAATACTTAATTGTGGGGATTGGAACTTGACTTGCAACAAAGAGGATGTACAATGAGAATCTAAAAAGGGACATGTAACAAGAGAGAGTAGACTTCTGAAGAAATGTATAAAAATATTTGATATGAAAAATGCAAATTCAGTAGTAGGAACTAGGAGAGAATTTATATATTATCCCCTAAGGTACAATAACTGGGCTAGACTAAATGGCAATTATATTTCACAGAAACATATGTATTTAATTGAAAGCTTTTAACTATTTCAAATCATTAACTAATAAAAACTAAGATAAAATGCAGGGGAATGATGTAAAAATGAAACACTGGTGCTTTGAAATCCACCTGTTAGAGAGAGGAATGGGTACTGGAAATTATTCAAGAATTACTGGGGAAGACAGAAATATCTTGAGAAGTAGTTGCTAGTGAGGGAGAAAAAATAAAAATGAAGTTTAAAAATAGGGTAGAAATACAGTTAAGTAATAGGAATTACTAACAGGAGCTGACAAAGGTTAAAGCACTGCAGAATAAGGAAATTTCACAGAACAAGAAGAGGTACAAATGCAGAGTGCTAAAAAGAAAATAAGGGACTATCTGATCAACATGCATGAGTTTAGAAACATTGCTGTTAAGCAACTATTTCTGATAATAATTCCAGAGCACAAAAACTTTTATACAGCAACTTAGGCAACAGAAAGTAGGAAGGAATGTTGCTAAAACATAGGGAGCCTATAACAAGAAAAATGAGAGATATTTTGGATATATTATAAAAATCTGTATAAAGCAGAGACGTGCAAAGAAAACACAAATGGAAATATTTATGAAAGACTTAATTATGACAAGGTAAAAGGTAAATGAGGCTTAACAACTAACAGTTAAGGTAGGAGGAGATGAAATAAAAATATTAATGAATAATATTCCCATGAAAGTCTGGAAATAAGGTAGAAAGAAACTGATAGAAGATTTGGAAGTTTTTTCTTAGCAGTATTTTAAAAGGAGGGAGCACCAGCATCTTAGACGAAAGCTGTGGTGGCTGTATTACCTCAGAATAGTAAAGACCCATCAGCTCCACCTTCGTATAAACCTATTTTAATTTTAAACCATGATTATAAAGTGTGTATGTCTATACTACATAAAAGAATAGCAAAGGTATTACCAAAATCAACAGATATGGATTGATATGGTTTTGCGGAGGGAAGGCAAACCTTCAACAACATTAATACAATGACGACCCAGAAGGAAACAGAATGTAAGAAACTGCCACTGTTGTTGATAGGTCTTGATGCAGAGAAAGCATTCGACAGAGTAAGTTGGGATTTAATGAGTACAGCAATGGAAGCATTTGCATTCCTTGATACAATAAGATTAATTAAGAGGATATATGAATGATCAAGGGCAAGAATTAAAGTGGCAGGGTTCCACTCTGATAAGTTGCATCTGAACAAAGGAACGAGGCAGGGGTGTCCTCTTTCCCCTTTATTTGCTTTCTATTTGGGGCCACTGGGAAAGAAAATAAGGGACTCAGAAATGCAAAGATATAATTGGTATGTTAATCAAGAAGAGTTGGCTTTGTTATTTTGTACCTAACCAAACCAGAAAAGAACATCTCGGTGTTGTGGTACATTTTGAGACCATTTCAAGTTTTTTACAGATGTAAAATTAATGAAGGTAAAACAAAGGTTATAGCAGTAAATGACGTACTGACACTCAATTTGGATTAACAATACCTATATTTATAGGGACATAAGATGAAGCAATTAGGAGTATGAATTATAAAGGCTTCTGTTATGGAAGCTACGGATATGCGAGAAGAGACTAAACAAAACATAAAACAAAAACTGAAAAGCTGGAAGCTCTTGATATGGATATTAAGATCCAAGCAATGAAAATGTTTTTATTCATTTAATTTTATATACAGGTCAGGCATATTTTTATCAACCAGAGTTGAAGGAATTTACTTGGGGTGGGAAGAGGGCAATAGTTAAGTAGGATCCTTCCAATACAAGATGGATCAGGTGAAAGGAGATTTTGCCAATAGGGATTTGCAAGTAGGGATACAGAAAATAGGCAAGGGGGTGGAGTTTACTGGAGATAACTTGCAAAGGAACCACGGTACTGGGAGCAAATAACTAGAGAGGGAAAGGTAACAGAGTATGATGAGGGCAAGAAGACATTTGGAGTGCAGGCTAGAGACTGCTTACCTACCAGGGATTGATATAAGAGTATAGGCATACAGAAAGGGAAAGGAAAATCTTTAGTGAAAGACCTGCTCTGGTAGACTTTTGAGCTGAATCAAGAAGAGAAGCTGTTGTCAAAAAGGGGATAATTAGTAGGGCATGTAAAATAGGGCATGATAATTCTAAGACTCAATCTCTGCCAAAAATAATGGGGGAACAAATGGATATAACCAAAGAAACAATTCTTTCGAGCTGAAACACAGGATCTGAGTTGCCAAGATAGAGTAAGGTCTTAAGTTAAATTAAGTTTGCTGTCAGAAAAGCAATTACTAGAAAATGGAAATCAAAGTCCAAAACAACTGTATTAGACATACTGAATATTATAAAAGAGATAAAATAACTGGAAGAGTTATTAAAACAGTGAAAATGCTAATTACATACAGATAAACAGAAATTGTGGGAACAATGCACACAGAATAATGTTAAGGAGGAGTGAGGTTTAAGGGAAGGCAAAAATTCAGTAGTTTATGTAATGTAATGTTGGACTGATGGAAGTTACAAAAAATGAAATAAAGGACATGTGATGTATAATGTATGTAAACAGAAACAAATGTTAATATGGATTGTTTTATTGTCTGTTAATGTATGCTTGCCTTATGTCTTAAGTGTTAATTTAATAAATGTGTTGAAAAGTATAGTAAACCAGGCTGGAGATGATTTTCTAAGATATGCACATGAGAAGCTGCAAAGTCAGTCTGGTGTACATTGTGGGTAAAAATGAAGGTTTCAATAGCCTGGGAAAATTTTACATGCCAAGCTGACTAAAAGCCTAGGGATTTAATCCTGTTAGCTGATGACAATGAACTTCTCACACAAGATCTTAGAAGTACTTTGATTACTACATAGTGTTTATCAAACCTAATCACATCATATCATGTTTACTAGTCTCATTGCTTTAAAATATACAATTATTAGAGTACATGACACTTTCTACCATGTATGCAGTCTTATGCATAATCAGTGGTGTGCTTAACTAATTGCTGTTAAGTACACATTTTTGAAACTTTATTTGCACAAGTTTATATTATACACAATATGTCATTCGTTACATTACTGAGCATTAATTTAGTTCACAGTTCCATATGATTTTTCTGGGATTGAAGAAAAGGAGACTACCAAGGAGCCTAGTTCAATTTCCTAAATGCCACAGAGCACTGCCTGGTTAAGTGACTTGCACAGGGTCACAGAGTAGGCAAATGAAGGTTCTGAGGAACCCTGCACCATAGTAAGCAGGTCAACAGTTAATAGTCTTAATCTTTTGTATTGTCAGACAACAGTTTAGCTCTCACATCCCTAATCATTCAGCTACAGTCACAAACCCACATATTTCACCATAGAAATTCAGTGTATAGCCACTACATCATGGCTGTAATAAATATTCCACTGCCTGCCTCGTTCCTTTACTTGACATACTTTTCTCCCTGGGTCCCTTCTCTGCCTTGTAGAGCTAAGCTCGTTAACCAAATATAAATAAAATATAATGAACTAAATAAAATAAAAGCTGATCCTAGAGCTGGAAAGTAGAAATGTATACATACACTTTCTACAGATAATGTGGATTTTGCATCAAGAATCTAAAACGTGTGGTTCAACAACCCATATAATACAGCCTGGGATGACATTAAAAAGGCATTTTATTCCTGTAAAGACAGAATTTTGGCTAAAGCACAGTATCAGTATCTCTAAGCATGCTTCTGCATGTAGGTACTACTCATTCTCCTCATCTATATATCCTACTAACTCCAGACATATAAAGAACATCTTTTTTAAATACAGGCAGTCCCTCCCATACAGATAGCCCATTCCTGGCATCACCACTTATCAGTTACCCTGCACACTCTTCCATACCATCAGACTCACACTGCTTTATTCTGCACTCCCTTCTTCCATTCAGCAATTTTCATACCTCAACAGAAAGGTTACACTCATTCAGAGGTACACAAAGATACACACTCTTGGATAACAACATTAATTCATATACAAACCACATACATAAGCACATTCATACTTCTCACTCAAAAAAATGCACACCTAACATTCATGCATATGTCCCTTGCATATGCATACATGACCACCCAGAATGTCATTCATTTACATGTTCATTCCATTCCAAAAATATACAACTCATATCTGTAAAGCCATTCACATACATAATTTCATAATTCCATATACATTACTGATTCATTCTTAAATACACACTGTTAAAACACACGTGGCTACTAGTTAAACACCATCACCACACCTCTGCAAAAAATAAATACATAAATCTGATGACTAAATTGGTTGTGTCAGGTGTACTATAAGAATTAAGAAACTTCATAGGTATCTACTAGGCTAGCAACACTGGGGCCTTTATAAACCTAAACATGCAACCCAAATATATCCTACAAGTGTTTTGAGCCTTAACGGTTATTTTAAGGGGTATATGTAAGTGAGGGTATAATTTACAGACTGCCTCTGTCCATTAGACACCGAGGTGAATTTCTGATTTCTCATCCACTGGTCCAGATTACACTTGAATATGGCTAAGGAGGAACTCTACTTCACAAGGATAGGTAGCCTGTTCCAGAGGAGGGGAATTCTCCAAGACACATACCTGTCCCTTCAGCATGTCCTACTTATGTCACAAGTAAAGTTCAAGTCCCTAGATCAAGTGGCTCCAATGCTATTATAAAGGTCCATCAGAATTGTATACAAGGATGTTTTGCATGCCAGGCACAGACAGTCTCTCAGCAGTCTGAAGGAAACCGACAATAAAGACAGGACTTTGCAGCTATCTGCATAGGACATATTGTTTACACCCTGTATTCTTTTTCTGAGGACACTCTCTAGATGTTGTTGCTGCATGTGTCTAGTCAGTCACATACTGAAGGGAGAACTGTACTCTAGGAGTCTGTTGATGACCAAATATAGAAGAACGATGACCTCCTTGGACCTGGATAAAAAGCATGCGCTTATAAGTGGAGTAACAAAGAACGACTTCCTTAATACATTAGATACATGTTGGTTGAAAGCATCCCCAAATCCCAGACTACTGGGTCCACTCAGAGGGGACGTGTTGTCAATGGGGTTGCCAACTTCCCAAAAGGTACTACTATGCATTTCTTAGCACTGAGTTTTAAGCTGTGGTTTTGTCACCAGTCATCTGTCTATCAGTCCTCCCTGTAGGATGCAATTGTTTTGGGGAGATTCTATGACTGCTCCTAGTTTGCAGCCATCTGCAGATTTGGTCAGCCAGTGGCCTTTGACATTGAGTTTGATTTCCAAGAAGTAAATGCCAAAAAGGAGCAGGCCCAGCACAGAGGCCTGAGAGGACTCCACAAGTGACTGGCCTCTCTGTGGAGATAGTCTCCCCTATCCTAACTTCCTGGGTCCTGAGAGTCAGCTGCCTACCTAACACATAACAAAGGGGTTAAGGCCCAATTCTACGAGTTTGTTTATAATGCCCATGTAGGATATTGCAACAGATGCCTTAGCCAGATCAAGGTAAGCAGTATGCATTATTTTGCCCTCTTCCAATGCCTTCGTAACTGTTTCAAAGTCGTCAACCAAGTTAAGTAAGCATGACCTACATTTAACAAATCAAAACAAGATTGGATCCAGTGTATAAAGGTTTCCTGTGTCATTATTAATCATAATCATGATAATTATTTCTATGGCTTTGCATATGAGACTAGTCAGACTTATGGGTCTGTAGTTGCTGGGGTCCACTGATGAACTGCCCTTGTGCAGAGGGATCACCACTGCAGTCCTCCATTCATTTGGCCCAAAGCTTGTCTGGATGCTATGGGTAAAAAGTGCTCCAAAGGTCCCAAATAGGTCATTCTTCAGGCTATTTAGGTGGCATCTTTGAATATTATCAGGGCCCAGCAAAGCAGTGATCATAGCCTTAAAGAAAGCATTTAGAATCTGCTCTCTAGTGAGTTGGGTGGTTATGCTTGATGGCATTACTTGGAGTTGGCTAGGGAGAGGGAGCTTAAACTGGATCTGAATTTGTCAGCCAGAAGATTTGCTGTATCTTCCTGTTTAAGTGGTTCCATTAACAATTAGTTAAGTTCACTGTTGTGTATTGTCTTTGAGGTTTTGGATGTATCTAAAGAAAGCCTTGTGGTTGTCCTTGGCTTGGCAGTCTTATCTTTACCTTAAAATTAGCTTTGGTAGATGTAATCCATCCTCTTAGTTATTTGTTTAACCTAATGACAGAGTATATACTGCTGGGCATTGCAGTTCCTAATTTTTTCTATGACCTTTTTTCCCTTTTATTGCACAATCAGTTTATGTTTAGATTCCACCAGGGTGGCTTGTTTTCTAAGGTTGTTCTGGGCTTGCTTGTGATGGGCACAGCGAGCTCTGTGCATCTATTAACATGATTGCAAAGGACTTCTTTGTATAATCTGGCATAGGCAGCTGTGTTGTCTGGGTTTGGAGGGGCTTAAATTCTGTCGGGTAATCACTTAAGATATAGTTTTTCTTACAGGGTTTGATGGGGTCACAGCATTAATTTTTATTCTGGAGACAGCTTTATGGTCTGACATTACAAGAGTGCACACTACATAGGGGGGCTTCCTATATTTGTGGGTCCGAGGTCTCCTAATTAGGTGAGACCAAAGAAAGGGAAACCACATCTGTCAAGGCCAGAATGGAGAAATGAGAATTATCCTGATGTTAAGTTGTCAATCTCGCCTTAATTCTTGCTGGATGGAGCCAATCCTCGGCTCCGACTCGGCCACTTACTAAAGCTCGAGAGCTAATTTTACCGGCTCGAGGCAACCCTATATCCCATAATGCAAGGCGATGACTACCCAGATCTCGTTTGCCGCTTTCGCGTGCGAAGTGCTTTTTTTACCGGCTCCTGGTAAGTTTTTCAAATTTCAGACTTTCAGTCTCCCCCTTTTAGTTTTAGTCACTACTGTTGTGTAAACTCTTAACGATTAGTTTAACCCTATTTCCATTAGTGTTCCCTATTTTTCCAGTTTTTTTATCCCTTCCCCTAAGTTAGGCCTTAAGCCTTCCCCTTTCCTAATTTTTTGTCAGGGATTCTGTGTGGTGTTTGGGTGTGTTTGTATCCCTGTTTTAATTTTTATTGGATTGGGTGTGTATTGTGTGTGTGTCTGTGTTTTTTGTCACTTAGTGTTTCCTCGACACAGTTATGTCGAAGGACACAAAGGTCTCAGGCTTCAAGAAGTGTGACTCGTGCTGTCAGAAGATGTCTCTGACAGACGGTCACACTTATTGTGTTTACTGCCTGGGACCTCTGCACCTGCAGGACTCTTGTGCTGTCTGCCATGCCTTCGGCCCAAGAGTCTTGCAGGAGCGCAGAAATAAATTAACACTGAGGGGCTTATTAAAGCCTGAGAGCTCCCCGACTAAGTCGGCTCCGGGGAAGCCCTCGAAACCAGTTAAGCCTTCGGCTCCAAGCCCTAAGCCATCGGCTACTAGTTCGTCTTCTGTTACGAGATCGAATCCAACAGGAGCCGATCCTTCTATGTCACAAGCTACAGTATCGGCTCCATCCGGGGCCGATACCACTAAATCTGGGCACTCAGTGTCGGCTCCGGCTGGAGCAGACGTATCCTCGGCTGCTTCGGCTCCACCTATCTCAAAAAAGAGATCAAGATCCCCTTCGTTGGAGTCGATACATTCGGCTCCGAGATCACCCTGCTCTCGGAGCGGAGCCATCGGAGCCGGTCTTCTCGGTCGTCCAGGCTGTCCGACCACGACCTTGAGAGAGTGGTGAGTAGACTATTAAAGTCTCAGGCACTGGCCCAAATGCTCCATAGCCCGTCTCAACAGACAGTAGCTATTACACATCCACCTCACATTCCTCCTTCGACTCACTTACAGAGCTCGGAGCCGGCGCTCCTCAGAGCCGTGACTGTTGTGACTTCGGAGCCGATACCACCCCCCCCCCTTTGGCTCTGTCGTCCTCTGCTCTGATCTCCTCCTTGGTGCCTTCATTGGAGGGAACCGGGCGTCTGGTCTCTCTCTCGTCGGCTCCGAGGGGGCGAGTGGCATCGGACTCTTGTCCGGACCCGTTCTCCCTCTCGGAGCTTCGGCGCTGGTGAGCTCAGCCCCGACATCAGCCTCGGAGCCGTCCCTGTCGGTGCGGCCTGGGGTTCCTATCTCTTCGGAGTGGGAGCCTTCTGGCCTCTCTGACGGGGGAGCCTTCGAGGTGATGAGGAGTGTACTAGCCCCAGGGTGTAGACAACGGTCAGTTCCATCAGCTCCTCCCACTACAGTGCCTGCTGAAGTCTCTTCCCACTCTCTTGCTCCCAGACCCAGAGATCCAACGCCTCAGGTTTCCCCACTGGGAATATCTTCCTCTTCCGAGGCTTCTCCTGACCCGTCAGGTGAACCCCCACGTAAGAGGACATGTAAGAGGAAACATCTAGACTCCCCAGAGTCTATTACATCCGATACGGACTTGGATGAGTCGGAGGGATCCCCAAGGTCCCCCTCTGAGGATGTCTCTTTCTCAGACATCCTTGAACTCCTTAATCAGAGGGGGAACTGGCCTTCCCTTAATCCTTCCGAGGACGAGTCGGTATACCTGGAGGCATTCGGGTCTCGACCCTCCACCTCCTGGGTGTCTCCACCTTTCGACCCTCTTATGGACGTGGTGGCTCGGAAGGCGTGGATGGCACCGGATTCGGTGGAACCCATTCCTCGGAGGCCTTCTAAATTCATTACGGCCCCACCTGATAGGCAATATTTGACAAAAGGTGTCCCGGTTGATGCCATGGTGGTGACTGCAGCCACCAAGAAGGAACTAGCTGATCCTTCAGTACCTGTCCATCCTCCTAACAAGGATTCCAGGACTATGGATAGGTACGGCAAGTGGATTTTTTCTTCAGCGACCTTTGCCATGCGGTCGCTGAACTATTTGTGTCACTTCACCCGCCTTCAAAGAGATGTTCTTAAAGAGTTGGGAGAAGTTTTACAGGATCCGTCAGCTGTTGGGTCCCAGGATAAAATTAACTCACAGCTAGGAATCCTAAACTCCATTGTTAACTCCTCCATGCGGCTCATTTCTTATGCAGCCGATGGAGCGAGTAGGGCCGCAGATACAGGAGTGGCTTTAAGGCATCAATCCTGGATGCGGCTTTGTAATTTTGCAGACCCCTTCAAGGCGTCCTTCACAAACTCTCCTTTTGATGGTTCGACCTTGTTCGGACCTCAAGTGAAAGACACCTTGACTAGATCGAACAAGATGGCAAGACTCTTTCTGCCATAGGAGTCCGTTTCTCCACCCCTTCAAGACCTTACCCAAATGGTCAGAAGGGAGGGAAAATGTGGTTCTGCAAATCTCAAGGAGTCACGCCTGACGCACGAGGTCAGTTTACCCCCAGAGGCAGAGGGGGTAACAACAACAGACGCCGCCCTAGGGGCAGAGGGGGTCCGCAGAATCAGGGTAGCAGGGAGCCTCTCTGACAAACCCTTCCAGCATCCCTGAGATGTTGCCTGATTGTCCACCTTCGGAGGCAGTCGGGGGAAGATTATCGCTGTACCCAAAAGCCTGGCTTTCCCTTTCTCAAGACAAATGGGTACAGTCGATCATATCCGAGGGTTACAAAATTCCCTTTATTCAAACCCCAGTTCAGCAAAAGGGAACCCTTCCAGACGTTCCACCCGGTCTAAGGGAACTAGCAGTACCAGAGATATCAAAACTGCTAGCAAAAAGAGCCATCCAGCCAGTCCCAGCAGACCAAATAGGATCCGGAATCTACTCAAGGTTCTTTTTAGTACCAAAAAAGACAGGGGACTGGAGACCAATATTAGATCTCAGCAAACTAAACAAGTTTGTAAAGAAAACAAGATTCCGGATGGTCACGTTTCAGTCCATTCTACCCTTTCTGGGCAAGGACAATTGGATGTGCTCGGTAGACCTTCAGGATGCGTACTATCACATAAAAATTCACAGGCGCTCCAGAAGGTTTCTCCGCTTTCGGCTGGGGACCAGTTACTTCCAATTCAGAGCCCTGCCATTTGGACTCACTACAACCCCCAGAGTGTTCACCAAATATATGGCAGCAGTTACGGCTCACCTAAGACGTCAAGGATTCCAGGTGTTTCCATATCTAGATGACTGGCTCCTCACTGCCACCACCAGGCATCAACTTCTCCAAGCCAGAGATTACACCATTCACATTTCCAGAGGGCTAGGGATTTCTATAAATTTCGAAAAATCTGCCTTGTCGCCCTGTCAATCTATTACCTTTATAGGTGCCAAATTGGACACCGTACAACTTTCAGCAAAGTTAACAGATCAAAGGATCTTGGATATTCAAAACCACATCCATGCGATTCTTCACAACGACAAAATTCAGGCCAGATTTGCTCTGAAAGTATTGGGTCTTATGGCGGCAGCCATAACACTTCTTCCCCTTGCCCGCTTTTACATGCGTCTCCTACAATGGATGCTGTTCGCCCAATGGTCCTTTCAACGACTTCCCATGCGTCACAGGATCATAATAACTCCAATTTGCAAAAGGCATCTGGCCTGGTGGATATGGTCCCCTCAAGTCCATCAGGGCAGACCCTTTGTTCCTCTCGCCCCGGTCGCCACGGTTACATCGGACGCCTCCCTGATCGGGTGGGGGGGGGCATTATCAGGGCAGGATGGTCCATGGCACTTGGCAACCTTTCGAATGTCACCTGCACATAAATGTCCTGGAGATGAGAGCAGTGCTTTTAACGTTGCAAGCCCTCCACGACTCTCTTCCCCTGGGAACTATTGCAGTCCAAAACGGACAATATGTCCGTAATGTGGTATATCAACAAACAAGGTGGAACCAAGTCCTATCCACTGTGTCGAGAGGCACTCAGACTTTGGCAGTGGGCAATCTCTTCTCAGCGGTTTCTGATAGCAACGCATATCCCCGGGAAATCCAACATCACAGCGGACAGGTTGAGCAGAGCTATTCTCATGCCTCACAAGTGGTCTCTCAAACAATCTGTGACGGAAGAGATTTTTCAGAAGTGGGGCCTTCCTTGCTGCGATCTTTTTGCTACCCCTCAAAACAGCAAATGCCCCGACTTCTTCTCTCTCTTCCCCCTTCCAGGCCATCCCCCCAGATACGCTCTAATCCAAGATTGGCCCCGGGGACTTCTATATGCCTTTCCCTCTAATACCACAAGTAATTCAGAAAGCAACCGCCTTGAGAACCAAGATGATTCTCATTGCCCCTTATTGGCCTCGACAGATATGGTTTCCGTTCCTACATCATTATCTTTTGGTACAGCCATGGCATCTGGACCCGGTTCCAGATCTTCTGACCCACAAGTCGGGGCAGCTGCACCAATCCATACCTTCGCTCAGCCTCACTGCTTGGTTGCTCCACTTCCATCCCTAGCCAGGTTTCCTATGATTTCTAATCCCGTTCGGGATATCATAGTAGCTTCCCTTAAATCTTCCACCAGAAGGATTTACACTAGTAAATGGCAACGTTTCTCCTTCTGGGCAAAAGCTAGGAACATAGATCCCTTTACTGCTCCGATTCATTCGGTCTTGGACTTCCTAGCCAAGATTTTTCATTCAGGATCTTCTTCCTCCACAGTAAAAGTTCAGCTGGCAGCCATTTCAAATTTTCATATCGGCTTGTTGGACCACAACATCATGTCACATAAACTTTGCAAGGCATTTCTTAGAGGTATATTTTTACTTAAACCTCTGATTAGAGACCCCCCACCACAGTGGGATCTAAATTTAATTTTAACATCCTTGATTCTTCCCCCTTTCGAACCTGCGGCTACCTGTTCATTGAAATTTCTTTCTTGGAAGACACTCTTTCTAGTCGCCATTACTTCTGCCAGGAGAGTATCTGAGCTTCATGCCCTCTGCATTCGTCCTCCCTACTTAATCTTCCACAAAGACAGAGTTTCTCTAAGGACTAATCCGTCTTTCTTACCCAAAGTGGCATCGCAGACAAACTTAAACCAATCTATTGATCTTCCAGTTTTTTTTCCCCAAATTATTCTAATGGAGCGGAACAAAAACTACATTATCTCGATGTTCACCGCCAACTCAGATATTATCTGGACAGAAGCAAACATTTTAGGAAATCCGATCAACTGTTTTTATCCTATGCAGAGAACATGAAAGACCTTCCAGTATCCAAGGTAACCCTATCTAGATGGCTGTCTTCTGTGATTACAAGCATTTATCAGCTCAGAGGTAAAGAGTTGATTTCTAGGCCAAAAGCCCATTCTACCAGAGCACTAGCTACATCTACAGCTTTTCAGGCTAGACTTCCAATAGACACTATTTGTGCAGCAGCCACATGGGCCTCTCCTCATACCTTTGTTTCGCATTACAAATTAGACTTGGCCTCCAGAGACAGAGCAAATTTTGGTTCCACCGTTCTCAAGAGTCTGTTCCATTGAGCCACCCAGGATAGAGCTGCTAGGGACGCGGTCCCATCCAGCAAGAATGAAGGCGAGATTGACAACTTAACATTGAGAAGTTATGTACCTACCATAACGTTCCATGTTAGTTGTCTTCTCTCGCCTTCTTTCTTGCATCCCGCCCACCATCCCCCTAGCCTGGTCAGACCGAGAAGACTGTTCCTCTTCCTTGAAGAGTCTTGATCCAATTTTCCAGCTAATCAGCTTACTAGTGTCACTAGATCAGGTTGGTCTTTTTCGGGGGATTATTATTATTATTACCTCTTCCTCCTCCTCTCCAGTTGGAGGAATATATTGCATAATTTCCTTAGCTACCAAACGAGATCTGGGTAGTCATCGCCTTGCATTATGGGATATAGGGTTGCCTCGAGCCGGTAAAATTAACTCTCGAGCTTTAGTAAGTGGCCGAGTCGGAGCTGAAGATCGGCTCCGAACCCATCCAGCAAGAAAGAAGGCAAGAGAAGACAACTAACATGGAACGTTATGGTAGGTACATAACTTCTCATTTTTCAACCTGCTGGCTTTCTTCAGAAAATGGGAAATGAGAGGTACTGGGGAAAAGGCATACAACAGACCCGAGGCCCAATCATGAAGGAGAGCATCTCTCTGTGACTCCTCCGGCGGGGGGACACGACAAAGTAGCTGCTGAACTTGTTGTTCAGAGGGGTGCAAAGAGACTGCAGCAGGGCTGGCCCTATTGGTGGAATATCCTTTCAATCAACAAAGGAATGAGAGACCACTCATGAGGCAGTAGGATGTTCCTGCTCAATTTTTCTGCAATCACATTGGCGCACCCCAGAATATGCATTGCAATTTGATAGTGGCCAGATGAAATTGCCCATTGCCACACCCTGAGTCCTTCTCGACAATGAGGGTAAGACCTGGTTCCTCCCTGCTTGTTGATGTGCTAAACAACTGACATGTTGTCTGTTTGGATCACAATTGTTCCCGAGGAGAGTGTTTATTGGAATGCTTGCAACGCCAAAAGCACTGACCTCATCTCGAGAACACTGATGTGCAAATTGGCCTCTAACTGGGACCAAGTGCCTTGGAACCTCTTTCCTACATAATGTCCCCCCCCCCCTATCTGGGATGCGTCCGTGCTTACTATGGCTTGGGGTTGAGGAGGGACAAAGGGTCAGCCTGACAAAATTTCTTTGGAGTAAAGCCACCAACTCAAGTCTTTCTTGCACAGATTGATGATCGATACCTGATGGGACGTTATGGCTGATTCAGTAAAGACCATTGTGACACCAAGAGCCTTTGCAGAATGTGCATGGGAAATCTTGCAAGGGGAACTAAAGCGATGGTGGCTGCCATTGATCCTAGAGTTTGTAACAGTCTTGCAGTCACTTTTTTTGCTGCAAATAATCTGTGTGTCTTGCAATTTTATTCTTTGAAGTCTTTCTGTGATACCGGTGTTCGTGTTCAGCACTGCTCCTATAAGTTCATAGGTTCATACTAGGCTATCTGCCCTAGGGCATTTATAAGCCCAGCCAGAGTGTGTTTGGCTTTCGCCACCCATTTTAAATTAATTTGCTATGCGTTTTTTGAGGTTAGTATACTGTGCCTCTGTCTAACAGTGACACAGAAGTGATACCCGGGGTAAACCTAAGATCTCCCATCCACTCATCAAGATTCCTCTTGAAGAGAGTCAATGTGGGACTCTGCCTAACCTGGACTTGGATTTTATTCCAGAGTGAAGGGAGCCTCTGGGTTATGAATCTGTCCCTCCAGCATGTCCTATTTATTTCAGTGCTGAGGTTTAAGTCTCTCGAGCGCGTAGCTCGATGGGATTTGGATTTTCTGAGGTGCAGCATGTCCATTAATTCTGGATTGGACATGGCTTTATACGTCAGGCACAGATCGCCTCTGAGCAGGCGGTATGTCACTGAGTAGAGCTGGAGTTTCTTTAACCGGGCAGCATATGGCATCTGTTTGAGCCCTTTGATCCTCTTGGTGAGGTACTTTTGGGGTCTTTCCAGTTGCTGCAGGTGTCTGGTAAGGTACATCCCAAAAGGGGCACTGTACTCAATTATGGGCCTGATGAGGGATGAGTAAAGAGGTACGATGACCTCCCCTGATCTAGATGTGAATCCCTTCATGATTAGGTGGGCTATATAAAATGTTTTTCTAACCACTTTGGCCACGTGGTTGTCAAATGAGAGATTGCTATCAACTTGGGTCCCCAGGTCCCTAATGACTTCTTCTGTACTTAATGGATTACCACCTATGTGGTAATTTGTGGGCACTTTGTTTTTGCCAAAGGGGATGACTATACACTTTTTGGCGTTTAGCTTGAGGCCATGGCTCTGGCACCAGTTATCTGTTTCTATGAGGCCCTTTTGGAGGATGCTTGTGTCGGCTGGAGAGTTGATTATGGCACCCAGTTTGCAGTCATCTGCGAACTTGGTCAGCCACAGTCCTTCTGTGTTGGCCTATACCGCCGAGAAATATATACCGAACAAGAGAGGTCCCAGGACTGAGCCTTGTGGGACGCCACTTGTAACTGGTTTGGAGTCTGACATGGCTCCAGCAATTCTAACCATGTGGGTTCTGTCCTTGAGCCAGTTTGCAACCCATCTAGTGACATAGGGGTTTATATTTCAGCTGGTGAGCTTATCTATAACGCCCGAGTGGGGTATTGTATCGAAGGCTTTTGCGAGGTCCAGGTAGGCTGTGTGGACCACCTTCCCCTCGTCAATAGCCTTGGTGACTGTTTCAAAGAAATCAACCAGGTTTAAGAGGCAGGATCTGCCCATAACAAAGCCAAACTGGGTAGGATCCAGTGTCTGTAGGTCCCCAGTATCTTTATTTATGAGGTCCATGATGATCCTTTCCATAGCTTTGCAGACCAAGCTAGTCAGGCTTATGGGGCGATAGTTTCCAGGATCCGTTGAGGCACCACCTTTGTGGAGAGGGACCACTGTTGCTGTACGCCACTCTTTGGGTACATATCCTGTAGTAAGGCTAAGATTGAACAGTAGTTTTATGTTTGGGTTTAGCTCTTCTTGGAGTTCATGTAGGGCAGCCGGGACACCATCTGGTCCCATTGATGCTGTGTTTTTTGCTTTGGAGAGGGCGGCTCTTACCTGAGCATCTGAGATGTCAGGGGGGCAGCACTCTGTTGGGATAGATATTTGCCCTTTTGGTGGGGAGACGGGGGGAGAAGTTTGCACTGAACCTGTCAGCTAGGATGTTGGCAATGTCTGTGGGCTCTGTGTATTTTTTGTCATTTTGGACTAATTCTGAGCATATCTGGGAATTCCCACCCAGGTTCCTAACATAACTAAAGAAAGCCTTGTGATTATCCTTAGTGACCTGTGCAATTTTTCTCTCGAAGCTGGCCTTAGATGATTTTATGAGTGCCCGTAGTTTCTTGCTAATACTGATCAGAGATGCCTTCCCTTTTTGGGATTTTGCTCTATCATGTAGTAGCTTCCTCCTTCTATTGTATAGTTTGTTTATGGCTGGCGTTCACCAGACAGGACGTCTGCCTTTGGAGGATTGGGTCTTGGTTTTATTTGGGATTGCATGATCCATGCATTCCTGAAGGTGTTCATAGAATGCGTTTATAAAGGATTCTGCGGTCTGGGCCGTATTTTCCACAGGCCCGGGGGCTTTGAAGGATTCCGCCTCGGTTTTGAGGCGTGTGAAATTTGCTTTAGAGAAGTTTTTCACTGTGGTTTTCTGGGCAGGGGGTGGGGTTGGGATGTGAATATCCAGTGAGATTAGTTTATGGTCTGATCTTACCAGTGAGGGATACACTTCTGGTCTGGAGCACATGTTGGTGATGATCAGGTCCAGTATGTTTTCCCCTCTTGTGGGAGTGGTAACAAGTTGTTCCATAGCATTTGAGTTTATAAATTCTAGGAACCTTTGGGCTAGGGTGTTGGAGCTAGAGTAATGCTCCCAGTCTATGTTTGGGTAGTTGAAGTCACCCAATATAATGGTGTTTGGAGAGACCTTCATATTTTCCAGTATTCTCAGGAAGGCCAAGTGGGGTTCCTGTGTTTGGGAGGGTGGTCTGTAGCAGGCTATAAACTGGAAGGCAGTTTTACCCACAGTTAGTTGCACATGGATAGTCTCTGATGCTTCGTGCTGTGCCACCAACCTGGAGGTGTGGGTATCTTTGAAGAATATTGATACTCCCCCTCCTTTTGTGGTTCGGTCCAAGTTTTGGGGCCGAAAAGTATGGTATGAGGTATAACCTGGTAGTTCTAACTGCTGTGTTGACTCTAGATGGAATTTTTCGTAATTTACAGTGATTCCCAGCAAGGAGCAAGCTTGAAGAATGTACTTCCTTGCCTGCAACAGTAGATGCTGGAGGGTGCAATAATAAACCAGTTGTCTACGTATGGAAATATGAGTAATCCTTGCAGTCTGAAGTGAGCTGCTACCACTGCCATGCATTTGGTAACATCCTGGGGGCTGTGGTGAGTCCAAAAAGCAGGGCTTTGAACAGATAATGACTGGCTTTAAGCCAGAAGCACAGGAATCCTCTGGAGCACTTGTTCATTTTTATGTGATAATATGCATCCTGAAGATCTAATGAGCACATCCAATCGTCTTTTCCTAAGAACGGAGTATAGACTGAATTATAACCATTCAGAATTTAGTTTGTTGAACTGACTTGTTCAACACACAGATTCAAAATCAGTCTCCAGTCCCCTGTTTTTATTTTTTTTTTTTTTGCACTAAAAAGAATCTTGAGTAAACTCTGGATCCTATTTGGTCTGGTGGGACTGCTTGGATGCCCCTTTTTCAAGCAGTTTTTGAATTTCTAAGACTGCTGCCTCCCTGTGACTGGGAGGAACATCTAGGATTCTTTTTGGTTGTCTGGGTTGTTTTGAAAATGGGATATTGTAACCTCTGGTTATAATCTTCTGCACCCAATTGTCCTTTGTTATATTTAGCCAGGCAGACAGGTGTAAGGATAATCTTCCCCCAACTGCCTCCAGAGGATAGTAATTGGGCCTCCATTCAGGAGCACTGATAGGAGTTACCAGGGAATGAATCCCTGAAAGCCTGATTTTGTGGGCCACCTCTGCCTTAAGCATGGTGTCTTCCACTGTAACTTCCCCCCTCTGCTCCGGGGGAAGTTGTTGCCATGCGAATTCCGGAAAGCTCCTTGGGACTTTTTGAACCATAAATTCCCACTCCTTTGATTTCTGGAGTAAGACTGTTAAGGAGTGGAAAAGCAGATGCCCACGGCAGAAAGGATCTTTCTATCCTTCTCACATCTGGCAAGGGTCTCTAACTTTGGGACCAAAAAGGGATGTTCTGTCAAAAGCAGCATTGACTAAAGAAGACTTGAATGACTCTGCAAACTTACATAAGCACATTAAGGCAGGTCTCCTCATGGCTACGAAAGAAGCCTCTGCTCTAGTCATCCCTTCAGCTGCGTGTGAAATCAGTCTCGTGGACGAATTACATATACATTCAAAGGTTGCTAGCTAGGAAGCTATTTTATCCCTCAGCTACAGCTCCTGTCAGAATATCTGATAGCTCCTTTATCAGGTTTCATTGGAGTCCCATAAAATGTGCCATGAAGTTCAAGGACCTCAGCACAAAGGTCAATGAAGAGTATACACGATTCAAATTGATCTATCATCCTACACTCTTTGTTAGGAGGATGGATAGGACTTTCATCAGCAAGTTCCTTTTTAGTGGCTGCTGCAACCACCATGGCATCTACTGGTATCCCTTTAGCTCAATGGTGGTGATCCTCAGGAGCTGACAAAATACGGTCTGTTCTTTTGGGGATTGGCTCAATGGAATCCGGTATCTTCCAAGATAGCTGTGCAATCAATTTAATTAGATTGTCAGCAGGCGGAGAGATCTAAGAGGTAGATGGTTGGGCACAGAAAGCTTGGAGGTATACCAATTCCTCAGAGGAAGGCTGATTGTAAGCTCAGCCACCCCTTTGTTTCAGAATTTCTAAAATGTCTCCAAATGAGACATCTTCCAGGGGTGACCTTGGGGAACCTTCCCCTTCATCAAAATCAGTATCTTCTGTGTAAGACTCTTCAGGGGAGTCCAAGTGCTTCCTCTTGCACTTCCTCTTCAAGGGCACCTCCTCGGTGGGATGGGTCAGAGAGGTGTCTGACGAGGACATAACCACCGTGTTTGACTCTTGAGGTTTCTGTGCTTGCTGTCCCAGGGCAGAGGCTGGAGGTAGCTCTTGGCGAGGGGGAGGACAGGGATGTTGGCCTAAAGAGAGTGGTATCAACTGTGACCCCACAGTGGACAAGGTCCTCTACACTGGCCTGGAAAGCCCCCCCCCCCCCCCGTACAGGAATGGGAGCCCAGAACTGAGATAGACTCTCTCTGAAACATGGTCACACCCTGCACCGAGGAAGTCACCTCCAAAGATGAAGCCGGAGTTGAGCTCATGTGCTACGCCCTGAGGAGGAGGAACAGCTCTGACACTGGAGTGGATCCACACTCCCAAGAATCGACAATGAATATTTGAACCCAAGAGGTCTCCAGATCCGACAGAACTGAAGAGCTCACTGTAATTAACTGTACCGGAGATGAAGATCTAACTGGCACAAAGTCAAAACTGCAATTGTCAGAGCAGAGAACTCCAAAGGCTCAGTTGGAGTCAGAGGAGGAAAAAAACAGGTGAAAAGACAGGTAAGGTTTCAGAGGCAGGGAGGCTAGAAACTAACAAAGCAGCGAACCTCTTTGCTGCCAGAAGCTATTCCACTAGTCTTAAAACATCAGACTCCATGAGGCTCTTGGTGGAATGGACCAAAAAGACCAATGACTATCTAGGTTTTTCCAAGAAAGGGCTTGGAGGTTTGGTCTAGAAAAGGGTTTACAGATGGGAAGTATCTTGTGTAGAGCCTGTCTGTAAAAGATAATTCCTTCAGTTCCAACAGAGATGGAGTCGAGGAGTGAAGAGGCACTGAAGTCTGTGCCAAAATAGTTGGTGCAGAGACTGGCACAGATGGCACCGTGTATTTAAGCAATTTCTTGTCAGGTTCCGTGAGAACTATGGGAACTGGGAAGTTTTATGTCATCTTAGTTAATGGTGCTGATGGGACTGTCAGAACCAACCGGCTCCTCTTCTTACATCCATCATGTTTCGACGAAGAAGGAGGAGGGGCGCTAATATCAGTTTTAGACTTTGACGAGGCATACCTTCTTCTACAAAGTCAAACTTAATAAGGCTCTTCAAAATCAACTTATTTTTTTCTTTCCACAAGGGCCCAGTGACTGAAGCCATGACAAATAGCACAGTCTTCTGAAAGGTGCACTGGGCCCAAGCAATAGACACATAGAGAGTGTCCATCAGAAGTTGGCAATTTCCTGTCAGACTTCTGGCATCTTTTGAAGCCAGAAGTACCCTTAGCCTTCTCTGCCATATAAGAAGACACACACAGACAGAAAGAAGCAAAGGTAAGATAAGTTTTAACTTAATGTTTGTTTTTAATATATCTAGGCAGAAGGAAATGTGCCAACAATGGTACAGAAGGTTTACCTTAGTGGTAAATAGGAAAGTTAGACAAAAAAAGTGCCAATAATGGTATGGAAGGTTTACCATGAAGGTAAATAAAGAGAAGAGAAAGTGAAAGAAAGAGGGACTACTAACAACGGTATCTGGAAGAAAAACACAAAGTGTTAAGGAAGGAGGAGCTGTGTAAGTGAAATAAAGATAAAGACCAACTAATAAAGGTCCTGAAAGAAAAAAACACTTACAGTTTTAGATGAAATGAGTTAGCTTGAGAGCTGACAGGAAAAACACATTGGCACCAAAAGCGGCAAACGAGATCTGAGGTAATCCTGAGAGGAGCCTTATGGGTAAAGCTAAGCTCGACAGTTTTTGGAAGGCACGAGCTGGAATAATGTCGGAGTCGGTTCCGAGATATGGAACTGACCCCATAGTCATGAATTAAGTGAAGACTGACAACATCAGATTATGGGATTCTACCCATGACAATTTGGACATAGAGAAGCTCAAGCACATTGTCCTGTTTGACCACTCGAGGTATGTTTGTTTTTGCTACAGATCAAGACACCTCTTCAGTCCCTGACTGAGCACTAGCTGGTCTAAATGCATTAAAGGCATTCTATCTTTCTATTGCTGGGGTACCCTACACAGCTTTAAACAATGTTTCAGCAACTGCACAAATGTCTGTATTCTCCATGGTGAAGAGAGCTTGGAGGGAGTAAAATTTTTTTTGTTGTTTAGATTCCTAGCAATGAGCAGTAACACCTTGGGTTGATTTTGCTAAGTTGGAAGGTTTGACAATTTGGCATTGACTAAAAAAAGGCAATATGGGGAGGACAAGACCGTGGTGGTGGTGCTGCGGTAGCGTTGTCGCCTCACAGTAAGACGTTGTCCTGTTCGATTCTCAGCTAGAGCGTCTTCTGTGTGGAGACATGCGTGAATGGGCGTACCTTCGTTGAAGGTTGTGCATCAGGGCCGGCAACTCAGTACGTAAAAATATTCTGCCAATCATTAGCGGACCAGAGTTCCGCTGTGGTGACCCCTAACCGGGAAAAGCCGAAAGAAACAACAACAATTTATTTACCTAATATTTAAAAGCATAAGGGGAGGACATGTGCAGACCATCCTTAGCAAAGCAATGTGGTCCGCTGACCATATTCTTCCAGGCTGACAGATATTGTACTCCCTTTGAATTACTTCAGAAGCTAAGCCAATTATTAAAGTCTATCATCTTCTGTTCATATAGTAGCATCATCCTTGGTGAAGGTAGAATGTTGCTCAGTGCTAGGCTCATACCAGCCTGGGACACAGTCCAAGAGCTCCATATCATCTCTCTTCATATAGTCCAGGGAGGTACATCTCAGGTCATTTACATCCATATGGATCTAAGACAGAGTCATATTGGTACCTGTGGTTCAATGACCAGTGTGTGTAAGTGACTTGACAAATCCTGGCCCCTGAGAGTCAACTAGCCATGATTTTCTCCTTGTTCAGCCAAGTGAGTGGGACATCCATGTGTCTCAAAATGAATTTCCTGAGACTAGAAAAATGAGTAGTTTGTTGGCTCACCTTATAAGCTTTGCAGTTGAAGATCCACAGATTGTAATTGTATGCGTGGTGTTGGGTGTTGTTTCACGTAGAGAGATTTTGAGGCTGCTGAGAATAATTGATGTGGTTCAACTGTCTGGGAGATCTCTGGAGTTTAGGAAGACTGTTTTTTAGTGCCTCAGTATATGTTGGCCTAAGTGGCAGATACAAACTATGCATGTTAGGTGTAGTGTGTGTGGTATTGACAACCTGATTTTTATTTTGAGTGCTTGCAAGCAAAGGTCTTGCCTCCAGTGACAGAAGATAAATCTCTTGCATGCTGTATTCGTTTCCTTAAGGATTATTCAACGGCTTACAAACCCTGGTCTGTTCAGAAGATGCAAATCTCCAGAAAATGCTGAATAAAGGAAAGGACCGTTAAAAGCCTCTAATAAAAATTATTTAAAATAAGATAAGCACTTTTGTTTTGTTTCACCATAAAACGTCATCAGATAAACCCCAAAGAAGTAAGGCCAAGAATTTATGAAGACATCACTCCTCAGCAGCCAATCAGTGTCAAAATTGAGCCAGCGGTCCCTTACAGGCAAACTTGCATTATCTTCTTAAAGCCTTTAATTTTAACAGACTGGAAATGGAGATACATTCATTAGTACCTGGCCAAACATCAGCTTGAAACATCAGTTGCCAAAATTCTTCCCTTCTTTTTAGGGATCAGTGCCATGGGCCTTCTCTATTCCCTTGGCGGATCTGCTCAACAACCACAAAATAAAAATAATAGTCATGGTCATGGAATTCTGTTACATATTTAGCCAGGGTGTTCGTAATTTTGCCTTTTTGTACATCATAAAGATGTTCATACACCCTTTCTTTTAAGGCATGTTCAGTCTTTCCAATATAAAATGATGGACGTACCTGGCAAACAGCAGCATAAACCACGCCTTTGCTGTTGCAATCAAATTTTCCTCTAACCCAAACTTGTTTTTTATCAAAAAAAAGTCACCCACTTGGATCCATTTACAGAACGAACATTGCCCACATTTAGTCATTCTACAAACCTTACTGGTTACATTGTAATTAAGCATTGTACCTTCTAATATCTTCTTTATATTATTTCCTCTTCTGAAAATCAACAAAGGGCATTCTGGAAGTAGTTGTAGTTCCCTGTTTTCTTTAAATAAATCCCAATTCTTCTTAAGTATCCATCTTATAGTGTGATGTTCTTGGTTAAAGTCGGTAATAAAAGCCCTCCAAGTAGGGTACACTGTGGATACATTTCAAACACAAGCACTTTACAAATACCGTTTCAACACAAACGTCTGCACAAATCAGTTTGAAATATGCATGAAATACAGTTCTAATAAATTTGTAAAACAAGCAACTTGTACAAATCAGATCGATATTCACAAATGGCATATAATTATTTACAAAATTCCAGCTAGCTCTGCTGGCAATACCTCCTTTTGTCACAACATTAATAAGAGAAACAACCTTTAAAGATTGGAAAAAAAAGTTTAATTCTAAAGCTAAACGTAAAAGTTGCACAGAGTTGTTATGGTAAAATCACATGGGGATGTGATTCTGCTATGAAAGCTGAGTGAATAGTTAAGGGTGTATAAAGAAAATAATAAGAAAGATTACTTGTTATTATGTGCAAAAAGATAGTAACAAGCAGAAAATGAATACGTGGAGCAAGTGGAAGAACTATATGTGGTTATAAAAGACAGATTACAATGTTATAAGGAACTAGGAAAAAATGAAGAAGTGGCTGAAAAACAGATATCTATCTACTATATATCTATCGATATATATATATATATATATATATATATATATATATATATATATACATGGATTCCTATTACAAGAACGAAAGTTCACTACTTCGAACTTGTAATAGGAAGCCTCACTTCTGCGAAAGTTCACTTTAACGAAAGTGAACTTTTGCGTAAGTGCACATCACCGAAAACAACACAGCACAGTGGAGGACATAAAAAACAAGCTAGGTCCTCCACTATGGCGTGATAGTCACAGAACTTAGGGTTAGGGCACGGGTTTGGGAAAGGGGATAGTTAGTAAAGCTATCCCCTTACCCTAACCCATGCCCTAACCCTAAGGTTCGTGACTACCGCACCATAGTGGAGGACATTGCTATTTCCTTCACTGCACTGCAGTCGTCACAGACCTTAGGGTTAGGGCACGGGTCATGGTAAGGGGATAGCCCTACAGGCTATCCCCATTACTATGACCCATGCCCTAACCCTAAGGTCCGTGAGTACTGCACGTAAGTTCAGTACAACACCCGTTCATTGTATTGAACTTCGCATAAGTGCACTTTCGATTAAGTGCACTTTCGCTGCAGTGAGCATTCCATGCACTATTTCGAATTAGTGAAAATTCGATCTAGTGTATGGAACCCATGTGTATATGTATATATATATATATATGTATATATATATATATGTATGTACACACACACACACACACACGTGTGTATACATTTTTATATATATATATATATATATATATATATATATATATATATATATATATATATATATATATATATATATATACATACACACACACGCATAGAGAGAGAGAGTCAATGAGAAAACAAAGGGTTAATCCATTATTAGGGAGAATGTCACAAAGAGATGGTGTGTGGATCAAGAAGCTGATGGATGAGGGGAGATTTATGTGAAACAGGAGGAAAAGAAACAAAAATAGGCAGAAGAGCATCTACAAAGATTACATGGTGAAAAAAGACAATAGAGAAAATGAGGTTATAAAGCAGGCGATTGGAGACTGATAATTCAATATAGGAAAGAGTATTTGAGAAAAGTTTATTTACACAAATTTAATTTCTTATCACAAGAGTAAATGATCACTGTGGCAGTAGCTTTTACTATATGGGTTATAACCATGGCAGGATATAATCCATATAGTTAAGTTTACTGCAGTAGTTATCAACATGATGAACATCTAGAAGTGTACAAATCAATAGAAGAAGAGAGTGTATTACAGATGGCTAAAGAAAAGGAAGCACCAGGTATAGACAGTTTCATATATGGATACTATAAATCCCCAGCAGAAGAGAAATTTAAAAAGTTTTCATGGAAACATTACAGTAGTGGTGGGCAGAGACAGAGTGGATGAACAGTGCTTACTTGATTAGAGTTACAGCTGAAAAAAGAGAAAAGAGAAGGAATAATTGGAGAGACATTCTTCATAGCAAATACGGACTACAAAATATTGAGAAAAAAAATTACAAATGAGTTTGGGGACTCTGACTAAAATATATGTTGTTTATGGAATGTCTGAAAAAAAATACACAAGAACTGCTACTGCTGATAACCATAACAGAAATAGCAGAAGTAATAAAGAAAGTACAGTTGTGCAAGCAATTTGAGCATCTACTGTTATGGTAAGTTTATCATTGCTACTGTAGCCTAAGATATACGGGTTATATTCACCATAGAATATAACAGCCGGTCAGCTTCCAAAGCTTCAGGGTACCTTCCACATGCCAAAACCATTAACTCAAGCTGAGCTGACAAAAAGTCAGGTATGGGTGCCAAGCCCTTCACAGATTTTATGCTAACAGAGATAGGGAGGCTAAGTCCTGAGAGTACAATGCTAGGAAAAGAAAAAAAAAATACATGTCCACACCATGGCAAAAGAATCAACCAAAAATAAGGGGGAATGGAAGGAGGAGAGTAGCTATAGCTACTGCAGCAATGATCACTTATCTGTTATCATGAGTTTGCTTATACAACCGTACTATGTTCCTCATTATCACTGCTGCAGTACCAAAGCTATATGGGTAAATAACCATAGCTTAGAAGAATTTGGAGGAGAAAGAAAGGTCCAGGAGCCCATGGAACACGGTCCTAACAAAGCCTGTCCAAGACCCTGAGAATGAATCAAGTTTATAGTGTTTTGTAAATATGTATACACAGAGGACCAAGCCGTTATTTGAAGAATGCTTCTAGAATCCAACTCTTTCCAAAAAGCCATAGATGAAGCCAAGACCCTACCAGAGTGAGCATTAACTCTGCCTAATACTTCCTTTTTTTGTGGTGGGAATTATCTTGAGACAATCATTTGAAAAAAGATAACTTCGACTCATAACTTCACAATAAAAAAATAACCGATATCAAAAGTTTTGAAATATTTTTTTCTGTCAAGATAGTAACCGAGTTGTTTGTGGATATCCAAGGTTTGAAGAATCCTTTATCCCCCATTTTTAGGTTCTGTGAAGAAGACAGGGAGAGGGATAGCTTGGCTTGAAGTAAATGTGGATACTACTCTAAGCATAAAAGGATTAGTTCTCAAAGAAATCCTCTCCTACTGGAAATGATATAAGACTGACCCACCATAACAACTTGTACCTCAATTACTCTTCTTTCAGAAGCCAGAGCAATGAGCAACACTGTTTTCCAAAATAATTACCTCAGGTCAGCCTGATGAGCTGGTTCAAATTAGTATTACTAACACAATTAAGATCCCATGGAGGAGACATGGGTATTCTATTTGGCTCCTTATGCATAACCCCCTTCAAAAACATTTTTACATGACAGTGCACTGAAGTGTGTGTGTGTGTGTGTGTGTGTGTGTGGGGGGGGTCCATGGGCAGACAATGTGAAAAGGCTGGCAAATTAACCTCGATAAAGCAGTAAGGCCACAGAATAGGAACACACACAAATACTATAACACCTGAGAAACTCTAGCATGAGTGCTGGTTCTTTTATTGGCACCAGCTAGAAAACATTTTCCATTCATTAATATATGACTTTATAGTACCAGGCTTTCTTGTCTCCATTAATATTTACTGTACACGTACTCAGAAATCAGGTACCTAAAGGTGTTAAAATCCTGTCTAAGCAGTCAACTGGAGTTGTTTGGGGTCAGGATGTATCAAACACCCCTGACCTTGTCTGAGTAAATGCAATCTGAGAAGAAGCTTGTGGCAGATTGCCTCTGGACATTTCCAGAAAAAGGGAGAACTACTGATTGGGTCAGATGGCAGTCATCACAGTGATATTTGGGAAGACCTTCTGAATCTTCAGAAGTACCCTTGAAATCAGTGGAAAGGCATACAGGAGCATTCCAGTCCAAGGAAAGGAAAAGCCATCTGTGTTCCAGACCTTCTTGCATGGAGTCCTGGAAAATAATTTTGAAAGGTTAACTGTTAAAGTGATGTGGCAAAAAGATCTACTTGAGGTGTTTCCCCACAGATGGTCAAATCTTGGCCTGCCCTGATCATGTTCAGCTGGTCTGCTACACAATTCTACTCTAACGGGATATAAGATGCCCACAATGTGAGACTGTGGAATAAAGCTGCATTCCACACTAACACAGCTATTTTGCACAGGGGGTAAGAAATCACTTCTCCCTTGCTTGTTTGTGCATCACGTCTGTGGTGTTTTCTGTAAAGGTTTGAAGAGGTCCTGAGGACCACATATAAATCAGAGGTGAAAGCATTTATTAGAGCTAGCACTTCTTTCATGTTTGTGTGTTTTGGTCTGCCTTTTTTGGTCCAAAGACCTTGCACTTTTATGCTCACTGGTACTGCTCATCAAGCAAAGTCTGAAGGGTTTTCTGTGACTGAATGTGTTGGAGCATAAAGGAAGAATTGGATACCTGGATTCTTTGAAATTTAATGTCTCTTCCTCACAATCTTCTTTTTCACTAATCCTAACATTGGAATTTGAAAAGACAATGGTTGTAGATGCAGGGAACATAGAGCTTTGAGATGCCATTACATCTTTCTCACGTGGAGTCCTGCAAAAGGTATGTTGAAAAACCATGGAAGCCATGAGGCCCAGCATCCAAAGGAACTTCCTTGCAGAGATGGGAGCCTGAGTGGAAACCACAGAAATAGATCTAAATAGAGATCTATTTTTCTTGTTGAAAAAAATGCTCTTTGTACTGAGTGTCTAGCAGGCGCCCCAGAAAAACAATCCTGTGAGACAAAGTCAGAAAAGACTTCTGAATGTTTTCTTAGAATCCAAGTCTGTAGGAAATCCGTTACCCAACAAGAGACTCCTGAAGCTTTCAAAAATACTCTGCAAAGAAAAGCAAGCAGTTTAAATAGGAAAATGTCAATACTCTGCAGCCTGCAGTGGGCTATCACAGGAGCCAGACACTTTGTGAAAACACACTGAGCACTGGATAGCTCAAAGGGCAATGCATATAACTGATAATGCAATGCAGATGCATAAAACCTTAAGAAATTAACAAAATCTTAATGAGAAGGAATGTGATGACATACAAATGATTTAAATCCAAAGTCACTAAGAAACTCAGAGAAAGAAAGAAAGAAAGAAAGAAAGAAAGAAAGAAAGAAAGAAAGAAAGAAAGAAAGAAAGAAAGAAAGAAAGAAAAAGAAAGAGGTAACAAGTTCTGAAATTAAAGCATTCAGTACTTGAGTGCTATCACTAACTGACAAAAGAAGGAAAGAACCAGAACTGGTCTCCAAGAATCTTCTTTCTTCAGCACCGGAAAAATGTTTGAATAAAATCCTTCTCCTGACAGAGGAGGAGGAACAGCTTCCATTATCCTCTCAGACAGCATGTGCTGTAGACAAGAGGAAGGTGAAGAATTTAACAGATGAGGAGAAATCCCCTGAGAGGAAGAGATAAGCCTCCACCCATTTGTGCCCTACAATGGATCACATTCAGGACCCATCTATCTGAAACAATCTGTTGCCAAAGAGAAAAAATGGAAATTCAGACTTTTGGGAGGATTGAGGGATTGCCAGGGTGTGAGGGGACAAGTTCCCTCATATAGTCATTCTGACTTATTGAACTGCCCTTTGTTCTAGGACGTTCTTGCTTTCTTTTTGGAACCTCCCTGCTACTGCTTTTTAAACATCTGTTTAACAGCATTAACTGGGAAAACTACTCATCTACCAACTCCTTCGCTAAACGCTTTCTGGAATTCATAAATTCCAATGCCCTGGATCAACTTATCCACACTCGCAACAGGACATGCTGGAGGAATAGATTCTTGTCCCAGATACTTCCCATACTCTGGAACAAGCTACTCATCTATGTCAAGCAAAGTTCCTCATTAGCACTCTTCAAGAAAAATCTTGATGAGTGGATGGGAAATAGGAAATACACCCCGGGGATCACGTCTATGGCTCTGCTCGACAGGGGCACAGGAAAATAACTTTCTTGGGTGGCGTAAGCCAGGGAACCTTGTTAGCTAGGTTTACTTAGGCCCTTGGGCCGATAGCCTAGCACCTTATCTATGACTGTATTTTGCTTTTTGCTAAAATTAGCTGAAGAAGCAAAGAACCCCTTGGAAAACTTGGAGAAAGAGGGCTGAAAAATCTGAGAGATTCCTTAATTCAGCTTTCCTCTCATATCACACGTTTTGATTACTTCTGCATCAGAATGCTTAAAATCTAGCTCTCTGTCTATGGGATAATTCCAAATTTCATATGTGATATCCCCTAGGAGGTTCTGAGAATGCTGCAAGGCAAACCTCCTCAAAACAGTTCCATTGGCAGCAGCCCTGGAAATAGCATTCAGAGTCACAGACACATTTTAAACAATGAGTAGTGACTTGAGAAAGTAAATAAATTACAGTTGTACAGATAAACTTACCATAACAGTAGATGTTCTTATGATCACTGCTGCAATAGTCTAAGTTATATGGGTTATACCCTGCATAGAATATAACAGCCAGCCAGTTTCCAAAGCTCCAGGCACCTTCTTTATGGACAAACCATAAGGCTGCTCAAGCTGAGCTGAATAAAAAGGCAGGTATGGGCTTCAAGCCCTTTAGAGCTTTCATGTAAGTTGAAACACAGAGGCTGTGCCCTGAGAGAACATTGCTAGAGACAACAAAAATACAAATGCCCACACCATAGTACAAAAATATACACTAAAAACAAGGGGGATGGAGGGAGGAAGCAGCTACAGTAGCAGTGATGAGCATCTACTGTTATTTATTTTATTTATTTATATTTGTTGTCCGGGAGTGTCCGACTGCACGTAGGTCCATTTTCAGCGGAGGCCCGGGGGGAAAAGCTCCACAGTTAAAATAAACAGACAGTAGTTACACTGGATTACATAGCGATTAACAATTTACATAGCAATTACTTACAACATACTAAGAAACTCAGAGAAAGAAAGAAAGAAAGAAAGAAAGAAAAAAAGTTATGATAATTTTACTTACACAACTGTAATGCATTCTTCACATTCATCACTGCTGCAGTAGCCTAAACTGTATGGATAGATTACTATAGCTTAGAACAGGGAGGTGGGAGGAAGGGGATTATGAAAGCTGGACTTGGACCTGAAGAAGGAATCTAGATTGTAATGCTTTATAAAAGTATGTACAGAGGACAACGTTGTTGCTTCTAATGTGTGCCCTTTCCAAAAAGCTATAGATGAAGCCAAGACACTGCTAGAATGTACCCTGTCACTGCCTGGAATAGCAAAGGTAATGGCTTAAGATAGCCATTGGGAAATAGTCTGCTTTGACCCAGGATGTCCCTTCGTATTACCTTCGTAAGAAATTAACTGACTGGAATTGCTCAAAGATTATATTCTGTCAAGACATCGCTGGAGTTAAAGTATAAAGTATACTTTCTCCCTCGTTTTGGGGTTCAGCAAATCAAAAGTAATCCAGACAGCTGGAGTCAGGTCTGGTATCCCACCTGGAATGAGGAGGATGACAGGACTAATGAGAAGCAGCGTATAAAGGATTTGACCAGATGAAAAGCACTTTATCTAGCACATCTATAGGACTCCCTTTCTGATGCCTCCCTGCAAATGAGAAAAAGACATTGTTGAAATGTAAAAAAGTTTATTCAATTAATTTGGTGGACGGACATGTGTTCTTGTTCTAAGGTGATTTTATCTGATTTAATCCTTTATTTTGAGTTTGAGTCTCACAAGGGATAACTGGCTAGGCTTAAAATGGCTCATAAGGGCAGTTAGCTTAGTACCAATCTATGAATCTATATTCTCTTTCATTTTGGTGTTGAGGGAAAACACAGGGAGATGGATAGTTTGGCTTAAACTAAACTTGGATAACACTTCAGGCATAAAAGGAGGATTAGTTTTCAAAGAAACCCTGTCTCTGTGGAAAATGAGATACAGCTGACGCACCATAACAGCTTGCAACTCAGATACTCTTCTTGCACAGGTCACAGCAATCAGTGAAACAGTTCTCCATGTTAAGAACGTCAAGTCAGCCAGGTGAGCTGGTTCAAATGGAGTAAGTATTAACTTTTCTAACACAAAATTAAGATCTCAAGGAGGAGACACCAGTTTTATTTGAGGTCCCTCATGCAATATTCCTTTCTAAAACATTTCAACATTAGAATACCTTGAAAGAGGTGAATCCATGGGCAGACATGCTGAAATGGCCAACAACTGAACCTTGATCGAGCAGTAAGACTAGATAGGATAGCAACATTATGTTATGTTGTTGGCACCAACAAGAAAACATTTTACATTTACTAATATATGATTTTCTAGTAGCAGGCTTTCTTGCCTCCTTAGTACCTGCTGCACATCCTCAGTAAACAGGTGCATAAAAGATATTAATTATCATCCATGCAGTCGGTTCAAGTTGTTTGCGGCCAGGATGTATTTTGTGTGAGTAGATCCAGTCTGTCAAGAAGCTTGTGGTAATTGCCACTGACCAATTCCAAAAGAATGGTGAACAATTGCTGTCTGGGCCAGAAGAGAGTCTCCATACTGATCTTAGGGGGATTCCTTCTGAATCTTAAGTACCACCATGGATATTAGTCAAAAGGGTGGAAAGGAATACAGTAACATTCCTGTCCAAGGAAAAGAAAAGGAATCTGCTTCCAGGCCTTCTTGCATGGAGTTTTGGTGCAAATTTTTTTTCCAGCTGATTGTTCAGAGAGTAGGCAAAAGGTCAACTTGAACTCCTAACAGATGTATCAAATCTTAGAAGGCCCCCTGATTTAAATTTCCATTCATTATGGTCTGTCTTTGTCCTGCTCAGAATGTCTGCCACATACTCTAACAGAATGTAGGAAGCCTGCAGAGTGGCACTGAGATTGTACTGTAAGGCTATAGCCTATCTCTGTATAGGGGTAAGACCTGGTTCCCCTTTGGTTATGTACCACATTAATGTGGTATTGTCCATAACAACTTGAAGTGGTCCTGGGGACCAAAGGTGATTCATAGAGTTCAATGTCTTGATAAGGACAAGAATCTCTTTTATATTCAAGTACTTGTGTCTATCTTTGTTGTCCCAGATACCTTACACTTCTATTCCCCTTGGAACTGCTCCCCAAGCAAAGTCTTAAGCATCTGTAGTGACTGACTGCTTTGGAGCAGGAGGGAAGAAGTGGATATAAGGATTTAAGGATATTTGATGTCAACATCAACTGACTTCTCTGGGATTCTCCAAAATCCCAGACATGGAATCAGAAAAGATAATGGGTGCTGGCACTGGGACCAAAGAGACTTCAGATGCCATGGTATCTCCCTCATGGAGTTTTGCCAAGGGTATCATGAAAACCATTGATGCCATGAGACCTAGAATCCTAAGGTAATCCCACACAGTCCCACACAGTGAAACTCTGGAATAGATCTAAATGTAGATTTACCTATTTCTGTACAAGAAATGCTCTTTGTACAGAGGTGTCTAGCAAAAACTCCAGGAACACAATCCTGTAAGAGGAAGTCAAAAAAGACTTTTCAATGTTCTCTTGGAATGCTAACCTACATAACCGATCTCTCACTCAAGTGGGAGATTCCTGACACTTTGAAAAAGACTATAAAAGATATGTAAACCATCTGAATATTGAAGAATTTTGTAATAATTGTCTAATAATTGCTACCAGACTGTTTTCTAGTAATTGATTTTTTGCCAGCCACCAGAATTGACCTCATCAAGACCTTACTGTGGCTAGACAATTTTGATCCTGTATCCCAGTTAAAAAAATAATAATTTCCTCGCCCAGTATTCCAGACAGTACTCTGTGGGGAATTTCTAAAGTTTGCCAACTCATTACATTCCAAGAGCATGTGCTCCAAGGTATCTCTTTCTTGCCCATTACACACCCAACATTTGCAGTCTAGCCAAGGAAAAATTATTTGGAGTCTGCTTGGAGTATAAAAGTACCTATGCAAAACACTTCCAGGCAGAAGTCCTACGTCTCTTAGATTTAGTTGCATATTTGGGAGCCATACACGTCTGACTGTTTCATTATGAATTGCTTATTTAATCTCTCTTCCCAATCTTTTCTGCCCTCTTCTGATCGAGTCCTATAGTTATAGTGCAATATTTTACATACTCTACTAATGGTCCCCTTTAACTGTATCTTCAGTTCAATATTCTACTAAAAACTCAACTGGTGCAGGCCTTTCATTTAGGATTCCCCTATACCTTTCCCTGTGCCTATACTCTGATATCAACTCTGACAGGGAAGAAAATCTCTAGTCTACAGTCCAAATGTCTTCTTAGACTCTTCTCATTCGATTACCTTTTCCTCTGTAATTATCTGTTCCCATATACCTTAGTTCATTTGCTAGCTTCCTCCACTAAATTCTAGCCCCCCTTGCCTATTCTATGCACCACTAATTGCAGTCATCCCTATAGGCAGAATCTCCTTTCTTCATTCCCATGTGGGCTTATTTCTTAGTATACTTTCTGCTACTTTATGAATATAATATTCTGCATGACTGTTGTTCTACTAAAGGATCTGCATCCAAAATCACACTCTTTCCTTATTTCTTAAATTACCCTTCTACTTCATCACTATACTTTTCCACTTTCAATTGTAGCTTTCTGCCTGTGTTATGTATAACAGCCTTAACTGTGCAACTCTAAAATAGCCCTTCAAATCAAGTAACCTTAAACTTCCTTGTTCAATCAGAAGGTTCAACTTATCTCACTTGGGTCTTCAGTCTTCTCCTAAGAGATAATCAACTCTTTATTAATTGCTAATCTCAATTTATCCTCTGGTTGATAAAAGTATACCTGATCTGAGCATAAAACTAAAGGGACTAAAAAATAGTTTTACTGCTTGCATCTTGCTATTCAAATCCCTAGTTAAAAGCTTCCAGTTTCTCAGTTTTTATATTATCTTTTGTTTAGTCTCTTCCCATATATCCTCAGCTGCCATAACAGAATCCTTTTTAACCCATATATTTAAAACTTCATTTTGAGCCAATTCATTTGTGGGTAAATAGGTTTCAGCTACAGCTTTTGTTTTTTCTTCATTAATGTTACACCCTGAAAAAAAAAACATAACTCTCTCAAAATGTTTTACAACACAGACATTCTTTTCTGGTTTTATCAAGTACAAAATAATATCATATGCAAATAAAGCAAACTTTTCTTGAATACCACACAAATTATATTCTTGAATGTCCGAGTCACTTATTTTCTTAGCCAATGATTCTAAATATAAAGGCGAAAGAGAATACCTCGGCCTGGTTCTTCTCTTTTGACACAACTTATCAGAAAGGAATCCTCCCACCTTAACTTTTGCCACCAATCCCTCATACATCCTCCTAATTAAGCTTACTACTGTATCAGGAAATGCAAATGATTCCATTGTCCCACTCAAAATCCCAGCTTACTCTATTGAGTGCTTTTTCTACATCAAGACCCAACAAAAATGATATTTTCTTGCATTCTGATTTTCAGTGGATCATCATTGTTCTATCAGTGTTGTCAAATGCTTGCCTCCACTCTACAGAGCCACATTGATCCATATAGATTCACAGGTGTCTACTAAGCTAACAACCACTAGGGACCTTATAAGCCTAGTCTTGAAACCCAAATGTGACTCACAAATTTGATTTATATAGGTGGTGATTTATGACTTCCTCTGTCCGTCAGAGACACATGAGCCAGACCAGGGGTGAATTTCCGATTACCCATCCATTGGTCCAAGTTGCGCTTAAACATTAATAGGGAGGAACATGGATGGGGAGCTTGTTCCAAAGAATCAGAACTCTCACAGAAATATATCTGTCTCAACAACATGGCCTATTTATGCTGCAAGCAAAATTTAGTCCTTTTAATCTAGTAGTTCTGATGCTATTTGTTTTAAAGATCAACAAAAAGGTTCATCAAAATACGGTGCAGGGATGCCCTGCATGTCAGGCAAAGATCTCGTCTCAGAAGTCTGTACGATGCTGAATAAAGAGACATGGCTCTGAGGTAATCAGCACAGGAAACCGTGTTTACTCCCTGTATTCTTTTTGTAAGGCACCTTTGTGAATGTTCCAGTTGCTGCATGTGTCTGATCAAGTACATACCAAAAGGGCATTATACTCTATGACGGGTCTAATGAAGGCCAAGTACAGTAGTATGATGACCTCTCTAAGATCTAAATGCCATGACCTTATTTATAAGTTGAGCAACAAAGGAGGAGTTTTATTGGTACCTTGGACACATGCTGGTCTTAGGCTAAGTTAATATCTACACAAGTTCCTAATCCCTGACTAATGAATCAACTTTTAAGGGCATTTTATTGATGACATAGTTACCCGGGGTGGTAGATTTCCCAAAAGGTACTATAATGCATTTCTTAGTACTGAGTTTTAAGCAAAGGCTTTGGCACCAAGCATTTGTCTGAATTAGACTTTTCTGAAGGGTGTTCTGATCTTGAGAGAATTCAATGACTGCTCGCAGTTTGCAATCATCTGTGAACTTGGTCAGCCAAAGGCCTTAGACATCGGCTTTGACATCTGTGAAGTAAATGCCAAAGAGGAGTGTGCCCAGCACAGAACCCTGGGGGGCACCTCTTTGGGGAGGTGGCCTCACTGATTCTAACTTCCTGGGTCCAACCAATGAACCAGCAAGCTATTCAACATGTTAGAAATGTGTGAACAATGTCAGAGTGGGGTATTATACCAAATGCTTTAGCCAGATCTAGGTAGGCAGTATGCAGCATTTTCCCTTTATCTATTGCCTTTTCAAAAATGTCCACCAGATTCAGTAAGCATGCCTTTTCTTTGACAAAGCCAAATGTAATGGGTATGGTGTCTGGAGTTCTCCTATGTCCTTGTTAATAATTTCCATGATAATTCTATCCATGGCATTGCAAATAAGACAAGTCAGACAAATGGGTTTGTAGTTTCCATGATCTGTTGAAGGGCCTTTCTTATGAAGGGGGATGATTGTTGCAGTCCTCCATTCACTTGGCACAAAGCCTGTTTTAAGATTATAGTTAAATAATGACTCAGGGTCCTGATGAGTCATATTTCAGACTATTCAGGAGGCTTCCTGGTATGTTCTTGGAGTCCAGTGAGGCTGTGTCCTTGGCTTTAGAGTGCAGTCAGTACTAGCTCCCTAGTTATAGCTGGAGTGGATATGTTTGAGGGTATTTTTGAGGGGATGGTTGGGGTGGGGCTAAAGCTGGAACTGAATACGTCTGCTAACAGGTTTGCTATATCGCCAGGTTCAGTGTGCTGTACCACTAACCAACAGTTCAGCACATTACTGTGTGCTTCCCTTGAGGTTTCTGACAAAGCTGCAGAAGGCCTTATGGTTATATTTCACCTGGAAGGCTATCTTAATCTGAAAGTTGCCTTTTCTTTACCTATTAGCCCTCTTAGTTGCCCATTTACTTTGAGGAGAGAATTTCTGTTTTTACGGGAATTACTCTTCTTGACTTCTGCTACAATATTTTCCTTTTGTTTCATATCCTGTTTAATTTGGGATACTACCGGGGTAGTTTGTTTCTAGGACTTGTCCTGGGCTTACTTCTGGTAGGTACAGCAGTCTCTATGCAGCTCTCTTTAGAAACAGAGTTTCTAAGAGAAATTCAGCATAGGCTGCTGCTGTGTTTTCTGGGTTTGGAGGGCAATGCATTTTTGACAGTCCATCACTTAAAAGGTAATTTGTCTTGGAATAGTTCCTAACTGTTATTGGTTTTAATGGTCTTATGGAGTTGATTTTGATTTCAAAGGAAACCGCTGTATGCATACCGCTCAACTGTCCCTGATTTTCGGAGACGTCACTGATTTTTACTCAAATTTTAGCTCTGTCCCTCTTAATCCCTCCTAAAACTAGTGACTTTTGGAGGAAAGGTGGTGAATTACACTTAATGAATAATGACAATAATTAAGAGTTATAGACTACTTTTACTTCAGAAAATGTGTTTTAATTCATATGCTCTGATTCTGCCAATGTTTCAAGTTAATAGCACTAATATTTTAAAAGTGTCCCTGATTTTTTCTTGACTTGTCCCTGATTCTGTTGAAATTTGGCCCCGAGTGGTTGAGAGGTCTGGTGTATGGTTAGAACCTACCAGCTAGGTTGAGACATTGGGGAGGGGTGTGGCATTCTCCCATATTTGGAAGTATGAGGTCCAGTATGCTGGAGCTTCTAGTGGGTGTATTCACTATATTTATGAAGTCCATAAATTTCCGTGCCTGCAGATTTAAGACTGTGTAGGATTCACAGTTTATACAGGGGAAATTAAAGTGTCCCGTGAGTAGCGTGTTAGGTTGGATGATAAATGTCACCAGTAGGTCCAAATATGTATGTGAATTTCTTGAGACATTGAGGGTGACCTATATCTGGCTAGGACATGTTATGAGATTTTCTCTCCCATGATCTACATGTGGAGGAACTCCAGTGCATCATCCTGTTTGACCACCCAAGAGGTAAGTTTTAGTGATGAATATTAAAATACTTTCTATTTTAGCTTTTGTCTGTGCAGCTACTGGTCTAAAAGTGTGGAAAGCACTGAAACCTTGCACTGCAGAGGTTCTCTTTGCCACTTTAAAACATGTTTCAGTACCTGCTCAGATGTGTTATACACTCTTGAGTTTGAGGAGGGCATGGAGGGAGTGTTTTAGAATTCTGGCATTGAGCACTAACACCTTGAAGTTAAACTGAGTTGATTTTGTTATGCTGGTAAGTTTGTCAGTTTTGCCTTGCCTACAACAAGCACTATGGGGATGGGTAAAGTTATAGCCAGTATTCGACAGCCTAGATGGGAGAGGTGCAGGCAATCCTTGGCAAAGTAATATGGTCTGTTAATCATGTCTTCCCAAACTAACAAATACTGGATCCCCTTAGACTGATTTCAACAACTGTCTGTCTTTCTGGTGTCAATCATTTTTTTGCTTGTACTGTAGCATCATATTTCATGATGGTAATATGGTGCTCAATGCTAGGCTCATAAAAGTCTGAGACACACAATCTGAAAGCTTCATAATGTCTCTCTTCATATAGTCCATGGAGGTACACCTCAGGTAATTTACACCTACATGGACTATGACAAAATCATACTGGTATCTGTGGCACAATGACTTGAGTGCATGTGTGATTTGACAGATTCTGGCTCCAAATAAGCAACTAACGGTTATCTTCAGCTTGTTCAGCCTGGTTAGAGGGGTATCAGTGTATCATACAATGGAGTCCCCTATGACGAGAGTCCTGGGAAGTGTGTTTGCTTGCCTTAGGGGCTTAGTGTTTGGAGCTCCACTGAAAGTGACAGTATTCATGGTGTTAGGCGCTGTTTTTTTCTGAGTGCCTTTGTGCTTGCTGAGGCATAGCTTTGGCAGTGGGTAATATAGTCGATCTTTGGTGTGGCTGTCAGTAAAACTGAGACAACTGCTACATTGTCGCAAGATACTCATTCACCAAACTGGCTATAGAGAAGTTAGAAAAATGCATAACCATACTGTCCAGTTGTTTGATTTGTGAGCTACAAGAGGGTGGTGTACTGGGTTTAGAAAGCTATTAAGGGTGCTTTAACAGAACAGATTATGCTAAACAGTAGTAAATACTACTAACTATAATGTTTACCAATACTGACTTCAACTATATCTGCAGGTATTGCTACTTGACTCCCAACTAGCGACTCTTAATTAAGCTTGTTGGTGCACAAGCTATTTCTGTTATATTCCTGCTTTACAGGATACAGTATTAGGAACCATTCTCTAAGTGTTTGCTACTGTACACAGCACTGTTAATCCATGCAAATATACACAATTTATGGCAGCACAAAAAAAAAACAAAAAGCTAATTAATGAGCCATTGGCCAATAAAATGACTACACTATAAGTTCTTTTGTGTATTTCCCAACTCGGATAGACCAGGCAAACACATCCTGCCTCAAGATGAATAAACCCAGTCCTCTTAATATAAAAACACAGTAAAAAAGACCCAAAAGTGCAATGCTACCATAAACCACCTAAACAACTAGCTGGAAATCCCTTGCTGAAGGCTATTTCAAGACAGTCATACAGCAGTAACAGTGAGAGAAACAGCACTGCCCACATAAAAGCAGGAAACAGAAGTCAGTCAAAATAACTGAAGTGCGATTTAGCAATCAAAGGTTCTTAATTTTGCCTGGATAGCACTGGATACAAGTACACTTCTCAAATGCAGGCTAGAACTTCAAGCTTTGCTGAACTCCTGGAAAATGCACATGAGGCTACTCAAGCACAATACTAGTTTGCTGGGTGGGCACTCAGTATCATGGATCTATTAAAAACAATGAGTAGGAAGAATACATAAATGGCTCATACAGTAGTCTATAGCAATGAAAGAGGGGAGGGGCTTTGGAAATCAGATTATCATAAGGGGTGGAGGCCAGAGAGAAAACCTTATTATAAAACAACAGCAGTGATAAGGGTGGGGAAGGGGTTGGGGAAAACCAACCTGGCTAGCTAGAGAGGGGTACAAACAAATAAGCACAATAATGTAGCTCTTTCAGAAACTTTAGCTTAATGTGATAGTGGGGGAAGGGGCAGAGACAGAATGTAACTTTAAGCAGACGAAATAGAAGCAGAATAAAAAAACACTGAAGCACAAACTGGAGCAGGGACAATTCTTTCAGTATTGACCTTCTACTACAGTTTAAGGTGCCAGATTATGCAGAAATGTAACAGTATCACTGTTTATGGAAAAATGTATTAATAAATGACTAAGGCTCAAAATCTCGCAACAGTACACAGCTCTGCCACTTCTCTGAATTAAACTACAAGACTATGGGCCAGCAGGGTTTAAAATACACATGGAAAGCTTTTACAAGTAATTCTACTTGTGGAAATAAAAGAGTGGAAAAACACTGAAACAATCTCCCCACAACTGTTAATAAATCAAAATTTTAAATTACACTAAAAAGACATCTAAACAATAAATGGCTATGCCCCTGCAACAAGCCAGGCTAAAGAAAAAATAACCCTACTCTTACAAGTCCTGTCTTTACCCTCCACCATCTCTACCTTACAATAAAATAGACATACAACTATACCTCCTCTCTACTTCCTTAAATCCTATTGCTCCAACTGCTTTTTTCTTCTAACCTACCCAGTTTTAACACATAATACAATTCTTACTTATCTACCTATACTACTTTCATAACTACATTGCATGCACTAACCAACAATGCTTTATTTTATTCTTCGGATATGCTATTAATATGATAAAATAACACTACATTGTAAAATCATCTGGAAGTAATCATCTTTCGACTTCATAGCTGTTTATTAATTACAAGTCAAACTTTGTAGGCATGTTTTTTTTTTCTACTTCAAACTGTAAATATTGTAATCTGTTGTGTAAATTACCTGGTTTTGTTTTGTTTCAACTTTTATGTGGAGCTTTTCTCCCCGGGCCTCCACTGAAAATGTTTAAAAAAAAAAAAAGCAGTCTGACTTCCCTGGTAAACAAATGTATAGTAAAATAAATAAAAACATAAGACTAAGGCCCAAGAACAAATTTAAAACTGCAAACAGATGGAAAAGAGCAGAAAAGTACAAAGTATTACTACCACACAGGTCACTAAGTGCTACTCAAATATTTAAGCAGAACTCAAATAATTAAAATAATTTAATTCTCTCACTTTCCTTTTTTTCTATTTTTTTTTTTTTTTGAAAAGCTAGTTATTCACACACACACACCTCTCTAAGTCTTAAAGAAAAGACCATCAATTTTGGCAATAACTCTGTCATTATATACATAAACATTTTATAGTCATGGTTTAAAATAGACTTCAGGTACTACAGCCATCATAGTTTTTTCCCCCAGATGTTGGTGCCTTCATTCCTTTTAAAATACTGTTAAAATCTTCTAGATAATTATCACTTCCTTCCCTCTTAGCTTTCAAACTTCCACAAGAGTACCATCCATTCCTGGAGACGTTCCCTGCTGATTGCTTATACATCAACATTTTTAAGTCATCTCCCCTTGTCTTAATCTTTAATTGTTGATCCTTGTCTACTTTTAACCTTTGGCATATTTAAGCCTTCCATAAATGTTTTCATGTGTGCTTTTTCTTGATTTTTCTGCTTCTCTGCTTTATATAAGTTTACATAAAATTTACAGAATATCTACACCACTTCTAATGTACAAGCCCAGCAATTTTTAAACTTTAAGCACAAATACAAACAGTCCAGACACACTGAAAATAGCTCGAAACCAGGTTTACTATAAAATCACGTTGTACAAGCGCTTTCACCTGCCCAATGCAAGGCTTTTTCAAATATAAGCATTACATTTAATTCCACCATTTAAATACCCTTTTTCCAAAAAAAAAAAAAAAAAAAAGGCGCCAAATATTTAAAGCAACATTGTTGTTTTTACACGTAAAAGAATATCAGTAGTGTGAATAAACAGAACCTGTTTTTTAATGCAACCAAACATATGTCTTCTCATCCTTTTATTATAAACATATAGAAAATTATATTAAAAAAAAAAAAAAAATATATATATATATATATATATATATAAAAAATATTAATATATATATATATTTAAAATCTATGAAAGTTCTAATCCGATTATGTGTGTATCCTATTTGTTTCTAATATGAACTATGTGTGTGTACTTGCATACACCCCTGTAGGAGTCATAATTTCATTGTCTTCTTTACTAAATAAGGCTTTATGGATATATGGTCATTAAGACCCGGGGTATTGGTTGCGTTGAGTTTTAGTTGCGGTTTCCCTAGTGCTCAACCAGTTCTCCCCATCACATCCCCTTGGGTCCCTTTTGACTTGTTCCAAAATACCAAAGCAGAATCTTGTGTGACTAGGTTCATTATTAATATGTCTGTACAGGGCATTGTTTAAATTTTTCTTTTTGATGTTGTACATATGCTCATATATCCATTTATTTAACGCCCTCTCTGATTTATCCACATAAAAGCTTAAGCAATCTTTACGTTCTGCCAAGTAATACCTTTTGTTGCACAGTTCCCTCTTAAAATTAATAATACTTTTTGAACTGTTTTCCAGAACTATTTGTTTCTTATCAACAATGTATCTACAATAACTGCACCTACCACATTTTTTTGTTCATATATTTTCATGGTTACAATTCCTATGTCTGTTCTTTTCAAATAGTTCATTTAAGTTTGTTCCTGTTTTAAATACAAATCGAGGAAACTCATCAATCTTATGTACCATCTCTTGGTTAAATTTCAGCATTTTCCAGTTATTCTGCACAATATCTTTTACTTTTTTTGAACTGTTATGATATTGAACCACCGGTGCCCTATTGTAATTCCATCCTGCTGCCTGTTGCCCCACTGAATTATGCTGTTTATTCCCTAACAAAGGGATGTATTTTGTACCCCAACCATCCCTAACTTCCTTTGCTAAGTTTTCAACTAAATCTTGGGGGTACCCTCTATCCCACAAAAAAACTGATATTAGTTCAATTTCACTGAGAAAGTAATTTTTTCCGAGGTCATCCTCACAGCTCTAACCATCTGGCCTTTTATAATACTCTTTTTTGTTTCCACGGGTGGGCACTACTGTATGGTAAATAAGAGTTGTTAAATGTATCTTTACCTAGATGTCAGGTTGGCGAAGAAGGATGGCATATAAAATCTACGGTCTACCGTAAAGATACATTTAGCAACTCTTATTTACCATACAGTAGTGCCCACCCGTGGAAGCAAAAAAAAGAGCATTATAAAAGGCCAGATGGTTAGAGCTGCGAGGATGACCTCGGGAAAAAAATGACTTTCTCAGTGAAATTGAACTAATATCAGTTTTTTTCTGGGATAGGGGGTGCCCCCAAGATTTAGTTGAAAAAGTAGCAAAGGAAGTTAGGGATGGTTGGGGTACAAAAAGTATCTATTTGTTAGGGGATAAACAACACAATTCAGTGGGGCAGCAGGACAGAATTACAATAGGGCACTGGTGGTTCAATATAACAGTTCAAAAAAAGTAAAATATTGTGGAGAATAACTGGAAAATGCTGAAACTTAACCAAGAGACAGTACATAAGATTGGTGAGTTTCAATGATTTGTATCTAAAACAGGAACGAACTTAAAGGAACTATTTGAAAAGAACAGACATAGGAATTGTAATCGTGAAAATACAGGAACAAAAATGTGAGGTGGGTGTGGATATTGTAGATCCATTGTTGATCAGAAACAAATAGTTTTGGAAAACAGTTCAAAAAGTATTATTAATTTTAAAAGAAGGAACTGAGCAACAAAAGCTATAGTGTACTTAGCGGTGTGTAAAGATTGCTTAAGCTTTTATGTGGGTAAATCAGAGAGGGAGTTAAATAAACGGATATATGAGCATATGTACATCAAAAAGAAAAATTTAAACAATGCCCTATACAGATATCTTAATAATGAACCTAGTCATGCAGGATTCTGCTTTGGTATTCTGGAACAAGTCACAAGGGACCCAAGGGGAGGTGATTGGAAGAACTGGTAGAGCTCTAGGAAAACCTACTGGCAACTAAAGCTCAACGCAACCAACACCCCGGGTCTTAATGACCATATATCATTAAAGCCTTATTTAGTAAAGAAGGCAATTAAAATAGGACTCCTACAGGGGTGTATGCAAGTACACACACATAGTTCCTATTAGAAACAAATAGAATACACACATAATCTGATTTTAACTTATATATATATATATTTTTTAATTTAAATATATTTTTTAAATATATATATATATATATATATATATATATATTAATATAATTTTACTATATGTTTATAATAAAAGGATGAGAAGACAATATAGGTTTGGTTGCATTAAAAAACAGGTTCTGTTTATTCACACTACTGATGCTCTTTTACATGTAAAAACTATTTCTTTAATTATTTGGCGCCTTTTTTAGGAAAAAGGGTATTTTAATGATGGAATTAAATCTAATGCTTATACTTGAAAAAGCCTTGCAATGGGGCAGGTAAAAGTGCTTGCACAACGTGATTTTACAATAAACCTGGTTTTGAGCTATTTTCAGTGTGCCTGGACCGTTTGTATTTGTGCTTACTGGTGAATGGATTCAACGGTTCCTGCTATTTCTTTGTAATTTTTAAACTTTGTTAATACCAACATCTTGGAAGTCAGTCTATTCTCCTACCAGGGGTACAAACATCCTTGACCTTGTATTCACGAAGGTGGGGGACCATGTACCTTGCCCAATGTAATGTCTTTGCTCACTGGATCTAATCATAAAGCAGCATTGTTTGAAATAACAATTAAATCCAGGTACCCAGTGAAACCATAAATCTTTAGGAAGTGTTCCAGGGCTAACCTGTCTACTAAGCAACACTCATATAAAGAAAAAAAGACAAGCAAGAGAAGACACCCTGGTGGAATCAATATCAATTGGTTATACAACAAAAGAAAAACAAATCTTGATCAAGCATAGGATGAACAAAGCCTTACCATACTAAAAGCCCCTTGACCCATCTAAACAGGCAGCTAAGAGGATTAATTAATACTTCAAAGGTTAAATTTGAAGAAAAAATAGCTTCTCAGGCAAAGGACAACCGCAATATTTTCTACAGCTATGTCCGTAACCTCAGGGGAAATATGCAGCAATGCACAGAACTTACTATAAATGGCATCACACACACTGAACTGGAGGCCACTACCAATCTTTTGGCTGACAGGTTCAGCTCAAATTTATCCCCCACTCCCCCAGATAGTCCACAGGAATTATGACACACCACAATTTCACCAACCATTACTTTCCAAGGCCAAAAACACTCCACTGATGATCCCTGATAACATCCTGGGATTCTTAACAAATAGTATGAAACATGACTTCTCTGGTCCACTTGAATCACTTTTCAGCTGAAGCGTACAGTCAGGGTTTGTGCCCAAAGAATGAAAGATGGCTACTGTCATTCCCCTACACAAAGGAGGTCCAGCCACTGATCTGGGAAACTACAGGCCCACAGGTTTGACCAGCCGCATATGTAAGGCCACAGAAAGAATTGTCATAGGCATGATAAATGAGAACATAGGTAATCTACAAATGCTGAACCCATCACAGTTTGGCTTTGTTAAAGGAAGGTCATGCCTGTTTAATCTGGTGGACTTTTGAGAGGGTCACCAAAGCAATGGATGAAGGCAAGACTGTGCACACAGATTACCTTAATATGGCCAAGGCTTTTGATACAATATCCAACTCAGGTATTATACACAAGCTCACTAATTCAGATAATAAACCATTGAATCACTCACTGGATAGCCAACTGGCTCACACATAGGATCCAGGAAGTCAAAATAGGTGAGGCCAGCACCAAGAGGCCAGTCACTAGTGGAGATCCCCAGGGCTCAGTACTAGGCCTGCTCCTTTTTGGTATCTATTTCTCTGAAATGGAATCAAATGCTGAAGGTTTATGGCTGACTAAGTTTGCAGATGATTGCAAGCTGGGGGTGATCATCAACTCCCTTGTAGGCACTAGCATTCGTCAAACAGGCTCATCTCTGTCTAACAAATGGTGTCAAAGCAGCCATGATCTCAGACTCAATGTTAAGAAAGACATAATGGTACCCTTTTGGAATTCAACCATCCCAGCTAATTATCATGTTGATAAAATGCCCCTTTGAGTTGACCCAGCAGTCAGGAATCTGGGTACGCATGTCCAGTAGCCTTACCTTTGACCACAAAGTGACTACAGTGGTCAGGAAATCCTTTTATGTTGCACAACTTTTTAAGAAGAGGCATGGCATCTAGCTCCAAAGAGGTCATTATCCCACTGTACTATGACCTTATTAGATGAATCAATCAGTACAATACTCTTTTTGTTATCTACCTGAACAGCATATGCAGTAACTAGAGCCAACTCAAAGGTTCCTTATATAAAAAAAAAAAAAAAAAAATACAAGGCATAACAAACTTGCCTTACGCAGATGGCCTTAACGCCCTTTCCATCCAATCAGTCTTCTATAGATTGCTGAGAGGTGACCTATGCCTGGCTTACAAGGCATCAGCAAACTCACACTTATGAATCCCCTGCGTATTCTAAGTTAAGCAGTACCAGAAATACAAGGTCTAGGGACGTGAATTTTGTCTGTGACTTAAACAGAACATACTGGGAACACAGGTATAAAACATCCATGTGAAGGTGAGTTTGTCTATTACCCAATTTAAGCTCAACCTAGAACACTGGCCGGAGAATAGGAAATTTATACCAGGCCTGGCACTCATGTCCCTTATGGACAGAGATAGCATATAAATGCCTGGCTCTCAATGTCTTATTTGGATACAGGACATTATTATTATTTTAAGAAAACTTTGCTAGGCTTAGGAAGGACCCCCCAGGATGCTAGCTTAGTAACAATCTATGAATCTCTAATGCCTCTACAGAATCTCTGGTTACTTTTCTTGTTATATGCTCCCTAAGTTTGACAAAAACCCCTTCTACTTTCTGTTCTCTAAGTCATTGTACCAAAAGTGTATGCACTCTGCAGTGATCAAAAATAGTTGCTTAACAGTAATCTTTCTAAACTCATGCATATTATCCATGTACTCCCTTATTTTCACATTAGCACTCTGTAATTATGCCTCTTCTTGTTCTGCAAGATTCCCCTTATTCTGTAGTACTTTAATCTTTGTCAGCCCCTCTCAATAATTCTTGTTAATTCTTAACCATCTCTCTCGCTTTTCTTTCTACCCTATTTTTAAACTCAACTTTCATTTTCTCCCACTCACTAACTATTGCTTCTGGAGTACTTTCTATCTTACCTAATAACTCCCAAATAATTTCCACTACTCATTCTTTAAATTCCTCTCTTTTTAACAGGTACGTGAGGAAGAGCCAGTTTCTCATTGTTACTTCATTACCCTTGCATTTTTTTATCTTAGTAACTATTGGTGCATGATCTGCAATACGTTTTGGATGCGTCAGAGTTCTCAAGTAAATTCACATGTTCCTGTGAAATACAATTTTTGTCTAGTCTAGACCATTTACTGTACCTTGAGGAATAATATGTAAATTCTCTCAGAGCTCCTACTACTGAATTCACTTCTTCCATAACAAATATTTTCATAAATTTCTACAGAAACCTACCCTCTTTTGTTATATTGTCCCTTTCAGACCTCCCCGATACATCCTCACTGCTACAAATCAAATTACAGTCACCACCAATAAGAAATATTCCTTGTTGAAAACTGATTTCTCCCAAAAATTTTTAAAACTCCATAATAGCAGTTTTAGGTGGAATATAAATACATGGCAGTGTAGTCCTCATCTCTTGCCAGTAGCCCCGTACATACTACCACAAATCTGGCAGTATCATCTTTTTTATTCCCTATCACTTTTTAGGCATCCTCTAGCAATTAATATAAATACTCCACTTTTCCTTTGCTGTTGATATTCTGCTGAACATGTACCCTGAAATCCTTCCTTTATCAAATTTACATGCTCAGTTCTTTCCAAATGTGTCTCATGTAATATTATTTGTACGATGCATTTCTTAATATAATTAAATATTCTTTCTATATCTGAGAGATCATTCACATTCCAAGATAATATATAAAGTGTCACATTCATAAGATGCTATAAATTCCCACCTATTATATATGGCAGCTTTTTAAAAGCGGATTTTCAGCTTTTGTGAAACAGGCACCCATTAATGTTTGGCAGGTTAATCCTTCATAGTTTCTTTTTTTATCATCAACACTGGAATCTAAGTCACATTTTACAAGACTTTTTGTTTTAAAGAAAACCAAAAAAAAAAAAAAACCCTCAGAACAGCCCCACAACCTATTAACTTAAAACAAACACACACATAACAGATGTCAAAAACAACTTGCACACATTCAGAACACTAACTTTTAGCCTTAAAGAAACCAGAGTTCTGTGTTTATTGCCCTATTATCAGTTAATCTCCATGACAACATAAGAGAACAAATGTAGTCCTCAACTGCAAGCTTCTCAAGACAAGCTGAAACATTTAGTGCTAAATAAAAACTTCTCATTATATTCAGTGTTCTCTTATTTACTTGTTTCCACTTGAAACTCTTTTAGATTAAGCCAAGCATTTTAATCCAGACATTCACCTATGCAAAAATAATAGAAAACATATCAGCTCTACATATATTATGATCTGTGTGCTTTTGCACCCCATCTCCCACCTCAACAACACAAGATTACAGCCTATCAGCTTAAACATGCTTTTTCTAGCCTTTTTTCTCTTTTTGCACTCTAATACCTACATTTTTAATACTAAAAAAGAAAGAATGAGAAAACAAAAAGGTATATCTGTACTTCAGGATCTTTATCACATACAACTAACAATGTTTTACTATAAAACATGAATTTGTATCGTGAACAATTTTATATAAATACTGTTGAGAACAGGAATTATTTTACTTACTGTTACCTTTTTCTTTTCTTCCAAACATTAATGACATGAAGTAAGGTAAATGTCTTTCAATTCCCAACAAGTTTAACAACGTCAACAAAAGTCCACTCTTTCCACTTTTTTCCTTATATAGACATATTTCACAAACATGACTGATGCTTTGCAGTCTTACATTTATTCACTAATTGCCATATTGCTGGTCTTCTTCCTGTTCATCTCCCAACTCCAGATTCTGCTTCAATTTCAAGGTACTCCTGATTCTTCAATCAACTCCTGTGCTTTCTCCCTCTTTCTCTCATTTTCCTTTGGAAGAGTGGAAAAGGTTTCCACGTGCTTCTTTATCAGAAGAATGAGAAGCAGAGACCCCTTTTGCTGGATGGCTCATTTTTTGTTGGGTAAGCTTTTGGGTTTCCTCCTTATCCTGTTCTACATCAAAAATTACTTTGATCCCTCAGGAAAATAATATCCTGAAGACAGTTGAATACAGCAGCTTGAATCTCACACCTACCGCTCAACACTCCCTGATTGCTGGAATAAATGTGTTTTGGTCTTTCTTCTGCCTGGTATACAGTGAATAATCATTTTCCACAAACAGTCTGTCTACAACTTTTAGTACTTTGTCATTTTGTCACAGTTTTGTCAAGATCAACTCTTTCTGCTGGTAGGCTTACATCTTTATTAATAGATTTATTTTTTAAAAGCTTTTTTTATTTTATTTATTTATTTATTTATTTGCAGTTGGTTTACCAGGATAGTCCATTGGGCCAAAATGAACCCATTTTCAATGGAGTCCTGGGGAGAAAATCTCCATAACAATCTCAATACAGTAGGTTATTAATGATAGTTATACAATGCAAAACGTTCAAGCAAATAATTACAAAAAAGTTCAGCATACATTAGAAATTCTGTATACTTATGATGGATCATATAGATGATACAGACTAACAAAGTAACATTACAAAGTAATAGACATATACAGGATCGATAATACATGTGGTAAACTTGCAGAGAGAGGTATGGATAAGAATTACATACATTTAGAAATTAATTTACAAGAATATATGAAAAGGAAGAATGCTATTGAGGGGAAGAGGAGATGAAAGTTTGCAGAGTAAGTTATGTAGGGTGGCAGCAGGAGCATTCCCATTGGGTTACTAGATGTGAGTGGAGAGTTTTTTTGAAGATAGAGTAGCTAGGGTTAGTACAAATGGATGGTGGTAGGGAGTTCCAGAGTCGTGCTAGACTAAAGGATAGGAGGCGTTTGCCTGGGGGACGAGCTGGTTTGTATACTTCTAAAAGATTTTGGTGGTTACACCTTAGCACTCTGTCAGGTAGGTGCATTTTAAATGCAGAGGAAAGGGAGGGACAGAGTGAGGGGTTGAGAATGAGCTTGTGTGCTAGAGTAAGTTGGGTATAGATAAGCTGATTGGGTAGCTCTAGCCATTTTAGTTTGTGGAGAGAGGAACAGTGGTGAGTGGAAGACTTATGGCTAGTGGCGAACTTGGCGATTTTGTTGTAGCAACAAGGTAGTTGAGTTTTCAGAGAGGATTGTAGATTAGTTAGGAGAGGGGCACCATAGAGGAGGGAGGGGATGAGAAAAGATGTAGAGAGAGTGAGTTTAGTGGTGGGTGTAAGATAATGGTTTTGTCAATAAAGCATGCCTAGTTTTTGATGGTTTTTTTTATATTTAGTTGTATGTGGGAGTTGAATTTAAGCTGATTGTCAATTTGGATGCCAAGTAGCTTGGTCTCTGATACCAGTTCCAGGGTTGTGTTGTTATGACTAGTAATACAAAATGTGTTTTTGTTGAAAGGGGTGACTTTAGAGGGAGTAAATACCATTAATTTGGTTTTAGAAGCATTGAGTGCTAAGTGATTTGTTTCCATCCATTGTTCAGTGGAAGAAAAAGCATCTTGAGTTAGCTTTAGAAGTGTGGGGATAGAAGTGGCTGAGCAAATAATGGTAGAGTCGTCTGCATATTGGATGATATTAGAGAAAGGGATAGAATTGCGGAAGTCATTAATAAATATATTAAAGAGGAGGGGACCCAATATGGAACCTTGAGGAACTCCAATTGGGGTATTAAGGAATGAGAAGGTTGCCTTTTTCCGTTTTACTGCTTGATATCTGTTGGATAAGTAGCTAGAGAACCAGTTCAGAGAGGAAGGAGATAGGTTAAGCTTAGAGAGTTTAGATAGAAGAAGGTTGTGGGAGATGGTGTTGAAGGCCTTAGAGAGATCAAGAAAAAGGGAAGAAACAGTATGACCTGAGTCTCGGGCTTTGTTTACAGTTTCCAGGAAGGAGAGGAGGGCTGTCATAGTACTGTGGCCTGGTCTGAAACCATGCTGTGTGGGAGTTAATAGGTGGTTATCAATGAGATATGGTAGTAGTTGTAATTGGATACACTTTTCAAGGAGTTTAGAGATGGGAGACAGGACAGCAATGGGCCGGAAATTAGTCACATTGTTATTGTTGCCTCCTTTATGTAGGGGTACGATAAAGGCCTTTTTCCAAGTTAGGGGCACTGTGCTTTCTTGGATGGAGCGGTTTATTAAAATACTAATGGGGTAGGCAATTGTTTCGGCAGCTATACTCAGGAATTGTGGAGGAATATTATCAGGAGCATTTGAACCAGGCTTCAGTTTTAGAAGTTTTTTTTATGGTAGATGTGGGTATGGGTTTTAGAGAGAAAGGTGGGGAGTGGGAGGAGGGGGTATCTAGGGGTAGGGGTGATGAGGAGGGAGGGAGAGTGGAGTAGGAGGAGAAGGGTGTAGAGTTAGAGGATGGGAGAAGGAGTGCACTAGTGGTTGATGGTGGAGGGTAAGTAGGTGAGGGTGGGGGTAAATGGGAAAAAGTAGTAGTGTTGGAGAAGGAAGAGGTTAATTTGAATACAGAGTCAATAAAAAAAACAGTTAAATTGAGTAGCCAAGTCTGTATCGGAAGTATTCGGGTCTGGGGTGGGGGTGTCTGGTTTACTGGGATGTAGGAGAGTGGAGATGCCTTTCCAGAATTTCTGAGGGTTTGTTTTATTGTTGTTTTGGAGTGAGGAGAAATAGTTTTGTCGATCAGTGATGATGAGCTTTTTTACTTTATTTCGAAGTGTTTTATATTCATTATGGATAAGGGGGGGTCCAATGTTTTTGGTATTGAGTCCAGAGTTTGTCTCTGTGTCACATTGTAGCAAGTGTATTTTTGGTAAGCCAAGGGGCAGTTTTGGTCTTTATTCTTTTTGTTCTTAGGGGAGCATGGTGGTCTAGGAGATGTAAGAAGGTTGTGCTAAAATGGGCAACTGCATTCTCTAGAGGAAGTGTTTTTAGGCTATTCCAATTTATGGCTTTTAGAGAGTTAGAAAAAGCTGTTGGGTCAAAGTTTCTGTGGTTACGTGTGGTAATGAAGTTATGAGTACGATGAAGGGGTAAGGGTAGTCGGTGTATAAAGGTGGGTAAGTGGTCACTAAGAGGATCGGGGAGAGTACTGCTGTCAGAGTAATAATGAGGGTGAGAGACTAAGATCCAGTCTAGGGTAGTGCCACTGGAGAGGTTTTTTGCGGGGCGGGTTACAGAGTCAATAAGCTGAGAGAAGTTGTAGAGGTTAATGTTAAGTGGGTTAGAGGGAGACTGAATGGAGGCCCAATTGATATTCATGTCTCCTAGGATTATTGTTTCATTACTAATGTTGGTAGAGAGCCAGGAGAGAATGTCTTCAAGTATAGAAATATTGTCACCTGGGGGAATGTAGAGGGAGGCTATACATATATGCTTGTGTTTGTTGATTTGGAGTAATGTTAGTAGAAGTTCAGCATTTTTGAAGTGGGGAGTGGGTTTATTATAGGGAGTAACTGATAGTGAGGATAAGTACAGGAGAGCTACACCACCCCCTTTTTTATGAGACCTGTCTTTTCTAATGATAGAATAGTTGGGTGGGATAATTTCAGAGTCTTTTATGTGAGGTTTTAACCATGTTTCTGAGATGGATAGGATGTCAGGTTTATTTTGTGTGAGCCAGGCATGCAGGTTTGGGATTTTGTTGACTATGCTTTGGGAGTTTAAAGAGGTAAGTAGTATGGATTTGTTCATAGTTGTTGAGGTCAGTGGACCTGGGTTAGAATGGATATGACCAGATAATAGGGTGGTAATTAGATGTAGGATAGAGTTAGAGAGGTTAATGGAAAGTTTAGAGTATACATTGGGCTCCCTTATGATTTTGGAAGAATTGCTAGTTACTGTGGGAGTATAATGTCTATGTGAGGTTAGAGGTTTGTATGGAAAAAGTAGAAGTTTTTTTATGGGATACAGATGTGGAGAAATTGGGGTGTATGAGTGTTGGAGAGATGAGGTAAGATGGTTAGTTATGTGGAAGGATTGTGAGTGGTAGATATTAGTGGGTTGGGTGAGGTAGAGAATAAAGGAAAACTGTAGGAGGAGTAGTAGTAGAAGGGAGATGAGTAAAGGTTTAGAAAGCATTATGAGATGAGGTGACAAGTTTTTAAGAAGATTACTAAAACAATTTGCGAATTATAGAGTGATTGTATGTGTTATGAAGCTGGTAGGTCTTTTGTATTAGAGAATGGAGTGGGAAGAAGAGTTGTGTTTGAAAAGGTAGTAGTTAAAGGTTGTTTGTTAATAGAGTAATTGAAGGTATTTGGCTAGGTGGGGTAAACTAGGTGGGGTAATTTAAGATTAAAGTGGGCGGGATAAGAGAATGGGTGTATTGAGGGAATGGAGAATGATTGGGTAATTGGATAAGTGGGTGTGGTTTGTGAGGAATAAAGGTAGAGGTGCTGGGGGCAGGTGGAAATTGGGGGCAGGGTAGGGGAGCGGAGTGAGCCCGCAGGGCGAACGGAGCGGGTAGAACCAAGGAAGGCAAGGGAAGATCGAGAACCTATCAGTGGAGTGAGGTTTGCAGACAGGTAAGTACATGGAACAAGGATGTAGTCAGATAGAGTGGGCTATGGAGTTTTAAGAGAGGAGAGTAAAGTTAGAGTGTACAGTGCTTTAAAGGGAAAAAGTAAAGTTAGTCATTGAACAGAAAATTATAAGAGAGTTAGTGAATTGGAATTTAATTGGTGGGGGGAGGGTGCCATCTAGTGGACAGATGCTGAAAATGCGTCTATGGCTCCACCAAGGCTATCTCTGGGGTAGATTGAAAATGGGAGAGAGGGAGGTCAGTGTAGGTCAGGGAGCTGGGCGAGGGGGCAGTATGGATATACAGAAGTAAAGGAAGGGTTGGCTGCTGGTTTTCCTGGCAGGGAAGCGTTCTCAACACCTAGCAGGGCTTAAATAATTATAATAGTAGGTTTAGCAGCAGATGCACATACTTCCTTGGTTCCTTCAAGGAGATGCTTGGTTCAAGTCAGGTAAAGGGGATGAGGCAGCAGAGTAGTGAAAATTGGTTGAGCTTGTATTATCTGTAGTTTAGGGCTAGGTGTCCACCCACGCGAATCCACAGAGGATAATTACAGGGCCTGAAAGTTCCTTGGTTCCTTCAAGGAGATGCTTGGTTCAAGTCAGGTAAAGGGGATGAGGCAGCAGAGTAGTGAAAATTGGTTAAGCTTGTATTATCTGTAGTTTAGGGCTAGGCGTCCACCCAGGCGAATCCACAGAGGATAATTACAGGGCCTGAAAGTTCCTTGGTTCCTTCAAGGAGATGCTTGGTTCAAGTCAGGTAAAGGGGATGAGGCAGCAGAGTAGTGAAAATTGGTTGAGCTTGTATTATCTGTAGTTTAGGGCTAGGCGTCCACCCAGGCGAATCCACAGAGGATAATTACAGGGCCTGAAAGTTCCTTGGTTCCTTCAAGGAGATGCTTGGTTCAAGTCAGGTAAAGGGGATGAGGCAGCAGAGTAGTGAAAATTGGTTGAGCTTGTATTATCTGTAGTTTAGGGCTAGGCGTCCACCCACTCGAATCCACAGAGGATAATTACAGGGCCTGAAAGTTCCTTGGTCCTTCAAGGAGATGCTTGGTTCAAGTCAGGTAAAGGGGATGAGGCAGCAGAGTAGTGAAAATTGGTTGAGTTTGTATTATCTGTAGTTTAGGGCTAGGCGTCCACCCAGGCGAATCCACAGAGGATAATTACAGGGCCTGAAAGTTCCTTGGTTCCTTCAAGGAGATGCTTGGTTCAAGTCAGGTAAAGGGGATGAGGCAGCAGAGTAGTGAAAATTGGTTGAGCTTGTATTATCTGTAGTTTAGGGCTAGGCGTCCACCCAGGCGAATCCACAGAGGATAATTACAGGGCCTGAAAGTTCCTTGGTTCCTTCAAGGAGATGCTTGGTTCAAGTCAGGTAAAGGGGGTGAGGCAGCAGAGTAGTGAAAATTGGTCGAGCTTGTATTATCTGTAGTTTAGGGCTAGGCATCCACCCAGGAGAATCCACAGAGGATAATTACAGGGCCTGAAAGTTCCTTGGTTCCTTCAAGGAGATGCTTGGTTCAAGTCAGGTAAAGGGGATGAGGCAGCAGAGTAGTGAAAATTGGTTGAGCTTGTATTATCTGTAGTTTAGGGCTAGGCGTCCACCCAGGCTAATCCACAGAGGATAATTACAGGGCCTGAAAGTTCCTTGGTTCCTTCAAGGAGATGCTTGGTTCAAGTCAGGTAAAGAGGATGAGGCAGCAGAGTAGTGAAAATTGGTCGAGCTTGTATTATCTGTAGTTTAGGGCTAGGCGTCCACCCAGGCGAATCCACAGAGGATAATTACAGGGCCTGAAAGTTCCTTGGTTCCTTCAAGGAGATGCTTGGTTCAAGTCAGGTAAAGGGGATGAGGCAGCAGAGTAGTGAAAATTGGTCGAGCTTGTATTATCTGTAGATTAGGGCTAGGCATCCACCCAGGCGAATCCACAGAGGATAATTACAGGGCCTGAAAGTGTACAGACACTAAAGCCAGAACGTGCAGCAGCCGAGAGCAGACAATTGTAGCAGTAGAAAGGTTTAAAGATGACTACAGAATGACTTTCTGTTACCAATGCACATAAATAGTGCAACCAGTATTTCCGTGTCTAAAACAGATATAGGTAGGGCAGTGAGAATATATAGTAGTACATGCACCTCTGGGCACTTTTCTATTTCCTGCTGTAGATAGCCGTAACTGTTTACAGCTATGATCAATGATCATGTGCAATTGCCAAATTAATTTTCAGTTCAGCTCAAGCATTTAGAGCACTTTGCACTGGAAGGAAGTGATCTTTATTTTACAGATTTCTGACTAAGTCAGGTTTTGTTTCATTTTCTTTGATTTCACATTATAGACTGTTAATTGCATTTCATGATAAGACAAGAATATCTGCACTAGGGTTTTTTGAAAAATATAAAGGTATGCCGTTTTATACAGAGCAAGCAAGTGCTGGTGAGTGGAAGTTCTTACTAGATCCAAGACAAGATACAAAATAACAATGAACAACACATTTATAATAAAATAATTAACTATTTACATATGTCCACAGCTGATTAACATATCAAAATTACAGAATTAAAAAACAATTAATATTTTTCAAGCAAATCTTTAAGTTTAAGCCAAGACCTATATGAATTTATTAATATTTGAGGTTTTCATCTTTATAGTATGCAAGTCAGAGCAAACATTTTTTGTCAAACTAAAAAATTCAACACTTGAGGGGTTATATTTACTTTTCCAGTTTTTAGTTATTTCCCCTAGCTATTGCTAGAATAGACCACAGAAGATGCACTTGAGTTTTAGGGATTATCCCATAAACCAGAGTATTAAATAAAACCAAAGATTTTGAAATATTACATCTATCTGACCATAAGGCTTGTATAAAGTTATTCATTTATTTCTAAAAAGGAGAGATGCCTTCACATTCACATACCATATGTATCCAATCTATTATTTCAGAATCATATCTCCAACATTTAGTAGTATTTGTTTTATATACAACTGTGAAGTTGTCAGGCGTAACAAAAGCTCTGTGTAAATATTTACAAGTGAATTTTTCCCAATATAATAAAGATGACTTTAATCCTATTTTACTGTTTTCTTTAATGAAGTTTTGTTAATTTTTGAGGAAAAATTCTAATAGGTATTGTCTAAGTATATGAGATGTAGCCTAAGAAAGTTATACATTTGTGACATTTACTTATTTTACATTGTATTATTATTAAGAATTCCAATATTATAGGGAACAATTTATCTAAATTAAATATCGTATTTATCTTTGAGTTCACAAAAAAAGTCTACATATTTGTAATATTAACCAATCCTTAGAATTGTGACTGTCTAGCCCTTAACAGTTCAATGGTATGTATTTCAGTACCACTTAAAATTTGATGCCAATAAATTATTTTGTACTTTCAGTTCTATATAGAAAACATTAAGTCCTTAATACAATAATTAGAATATGCAAACTTCCAGAAAGAAGAAAGAATATTTATATAGAGAATTTGATTATTAGAAATATTTCCATTAATGCAAAAGTATTTTAATAGTCAGATAAAACTGTTAGAAACTACTGGTTTATGACTGATTGATTGTGATATGTTTATTATTTACAGATAATGATTGTGATATGTTTATTATTTACAGATAATTCTTGGTGTATTTGTTTCCATTTTGAGTCACACAATGAAGTTATTCACAATGCAATAACCTTTACAACTGTTGAAGTAACATACAAATGAACATCAGGAAATCCTATTCAACCATTATCCCAACCTTTTCTGTGCCAATCAAGAGACTCTTGGTTTACTGGGATGCCAAAGAAATTTAAGTAGAATGTTATTTATTTTCTTTATTATTTTTTTATGGAGACAGTACTAAATATGCTAATGACAAATATTTTAGGGGAAATTAACCTCTTATTAATAATATACTTGCTTTGTTATGATTAACATTTAAGTTTAAGACTTCTTCAAACTGTCTCATAGAACTAATTGTATTTTCTAACAATGTTTCTATACTTCTTATTGTCAGTAACACATCAACATTAAAGAACTGAATCTTCAGTTTAAAATCAGCTTTTATTTTGATTCCATTAATACTCTTATCAGATCTAATACAATTAGCAAAGGGTTCTGTTGCTAATGCAAAAAGTAGAGGTAATAATGGACAACCTTGTTTTGTGTCTTTTTGTAATTTAAAAGAATTAGAAAGAGAAGAGCCTATTTTAACATAAGCAGAAGAAATACCGAAAAACTTTGAAATTAATGCAATTAGCTCAACTGTAACTCTATAAACTTTAAGTGCTTTAAACAGGTAAGTTCAATTAACTGAGCCAAAAGTTTTTATCTAAATCAAGACTAATGACAGAAGGTTATTTTTAATTTTTATTTGCATAATCTGTTAGTGTATGGATTTGTATTATATTATCATGTACTTATCTATTTAGAATAAAACCTGTTTGCTCACTGTTAATTAGTTTAGGTATTAATAAATTAATTCTGTTAGCTAAAATGGATATGAACATCTTACAGTCCACACGTAAAAGTGAAATGGGTCTGTATGATTAGCACTTTGTAATATCCTTACCTTGTTTTAAAATAGGTAATATGTGGGAATATTTCCATGATGGGGGAACCTCAGCAGTTTTTATTTCTTTATAGACCTTTTCTAATAATTTAACAGCATCATCCAGTAGTGTTTTATACAATTCTGGTATAATACCATCTAAGCCTGGTGCTTTATTATTATTTTTTTAATTTAATTTGACATTTTATTTCTAATAAAGTGAATGGTCTATAATTTTTTCATTTGTTCACTTGTTTATAATTTCCCTTAGGAGAGTTTCAAATATTTGATCATTATCTAAGTTATTTATATTCTTCTTTATATTTTCATAAAATATTCTAAAGCTCTTAAGAATACCTTTAATAGCTGTTCTTCTTTCTTCTATTTGTATTTGTTATACTTTTTTGATATGGTTTAGTTTATTCATTTTTTTAATCTAATAGCAAGTTTATGTAAGCTTAACAGGTTTTCTGAATATGCTTCAAGCTTAAGCTTTTCCATATTTACTGAAACTTTATGATTTAAAATTACAACACATTTTGCATTTAAATGTTAAAGTTCTGACTAAATTTAACTTTAGTTGATCTATTTTGCCATGTAATTGTATTTAATGCTTAGTCCCATTTTCTTGTTTTACTAATATACCAACTTGCAACTCTTCCATTTAAGTAAGCCTTTAGTGAATCCTATAGAATGTTGGATACTTCACCATTCATATTTATTTCCAGAACATTTTTGATCTCTTTAACGTACCACTCCTTAAATCCTTTTATAGGTTCATACTAGGCTATCTGCCCGAGGGCATTTATAAGCCTAGCCCATAGTTTTGTGGCTTACACCACCCCTTTAGTTTGGAGAAACTATGCCCTTTATTTTGCTGTGACTCTGTCTAGCAGTGACACTGAGGTAACCCCTGGGGTGTATCTACGATCCCCCATCCATTGGTCAAGATTCCTCTTGAACAAGGCCAGCGAGGTGCTCTGCCTCACATAGACCGGGATTTTGTTCCACAGCATAGGGAGTCTTTCGGTGATGAATCTATCCCTCCAGCACGTCCTATTAATAACCGTGTCGAGGTTTAAGTCTCCCGCCCTTGTGGCTCTGAGGGATCTAGATTTTTTGAAATGAAGCATGTTCATCAAATCTGGGTATGACATGGCCTTGTATGTCAGGCATAGGTCACCTCTGAGCAAGCGGTAAGCAACTGAATATAACTGGAGTTCTTTCAGTCGGGCAGCATAAGACAGATTTTTGAGACCCTTTATCCTTTTGGTGAGGAACTTTTGTGGCCTCTCCAGCTGCTGCAAGTGTCGGGTCAGATACATTCCGAATGGGGCATTGTACTCGATCATTGGTCTGATGAGTGATGAGTATAGGGAGACTATGACTTCCCTTGATCTAGATGTGAATCCCTTCATGATAAGGTGGGCAATGTAGAAGGTCTTCCTAACTACTTTAGCAATATGGGTGTCGAATGAAAGGCTACTGTCCACCTGGGTTCCCAGGTCCCTGATAACTTCTTCTGTGATCAGGGGATTGCCTCCTATATGGTAGCTAGGGGTGACCTTATTTTTCCCGAAGGGTATGATTATGCATTTCTTGGCATTTAACTTTAGGCCATGGCTCTGGCACCAGTTATCCGTTTCTGTGAGACCCTTCTGAAGGATATCCGTGTCGGATGTGTTTTCAACTACGGCGCCCAGTTTGCAGTCATCTGCAAACTTTGTCAGCCATAACCCTCCTATGTTTGCTTGTACTTCAGAAAAGTAGATGCCAAACAAGAGTGGGCCCAGGACTTATTTTAACAATGTATGCTGGTACTCTTCTATAATGTATTAAATTGTCAGTTTTTAATATAATATTGAATACTATAGCATCACAGTCTGATAATGGACAAGATATTATTGAAACTTCTCTAATTTGTGGTATCAGATTGAGAGAAAAATGTTATCAATATTTGTTTGTGTTCCATATCTATATGAATAATGCGTAAACTGAAGTGAGTTTATTTCTCTTAGCTCACGGTATCATTTAAATTAATTAGATTTATGAAATTTGCTGAGTGTTTGGCTGAAGCTGTGATTCCCAGTTTCCTATCAGCAGTGGTATCTTTGTATGATACATTACAACTAAAATCCCCAGCCATAACGACTTCACCTTTCACATAATAAGCTATAGTATATTAATATATTTTTTTTGCATCTTTAGCACTGGTACCTGGACTCCAATAATAGTTGACTAATGTATATAATTTTTTATTCCATGCAACAACCACAATGCTTAACATACCATTTTTGTCAAAATAAGTGTTTTTACTTTAGGCAATACTGAAGAGTTCTTCCACAGAATGAGTATGCTTCTTCATTTAGCTTGAAAACCAGAACATACTAAAATCAAGTAATTCTTTAACAATAGTTTATTTACATCTTTATTAAGTAAATGGGCTTCCTGCAGAAATACTATTTGAGCTTTATGCAACTGCAAGTATTTGAGCAGACTCCCCATCTTTAGTGGATTACTTAATAAGTTAATGTTAAAAGATAAACAATTAAAATCAGGCACTTATGAGAGTAAAGAGAAAAAAAAAGAAGTTATGTACGTACCATAACGTTCGATGTTTGTAGTCCATCTTGCCCTTCATTCTTACTCTTGGGATCAGAGCCGAACCTTGGCTCTGACTCAGCCATACTCTAGCTCGAAAACTTATGGTTGGCTTGTGGCTAGGAGGTATCCCATGATGCATCACTAACACAACCCAGATCTTATTTGCTGCAAGGAGAAACATACAGAGACAAAAAACAAACCAAGTCGAAAGGACTAACATAACCAAACAGGAGACACTCTACCCCCCAGGTCCTCATGGAGGGGGCAGGAGGGTGGGTTCGTAAAAATGAAGGGCAAGATGGACTACAAACATCGAATGTTACGGTAGGTACATAACTTCTTTATGTTCTGTAGTCCTATCTTGTCTTCATTCTTACTCTTGGAACAGCGTCCCTAGCACCTTCATCTTGGGTGGCTCATTGGAAAAAGCTCCTGAGTACTGCAGAACCAAAGGAAGACCTCTTCCAGGAAGCCATATCCAATTTGTAAGTGAGCAATGACTGTATGAGGTGAAGCCCATGTTGCAGCAGCACAAATGTTGTCTATTGGAATTTTAGCCTGAAAAGCTAGCGAGGTAGACACAGACCTGGTAGAATGAGCTTTCACCTTGAAGGGAAGATCTTTGCCACTGGATGAATAGACAAAGGAAATGCAGCTGGAAATCCAGTGAGATAATGTGACTTTAGAAACTGCAAGGCCCTTCCTAGTATCTGAAAAGGAAACAATTGATCTGACCTTCTGAAATCTTTAGTTCTGTCCAGATAAAAATGCAATTGTTTATGCACATCCAGCTGGTGAAATTTGTACTCTGCCTTGTTATAAAAATTAGGTAAGAATACAGGCAATTCAATAGATTGATTAATATTGGCTTGAGAAGAAACCTTGGGAATAAAGGAAGGGTTTGTCCATAAAGGAAGGGTTTGTCCATAAGGAGACCCTATCTTTATGAAACATCAAATAATGGGGGCTTAATGGAAAGAGCTTGCAGTTCAGAAACCCTTCTTGCAGAAGTGATGGCCACTAAAATATAGTTTTTCCAAGATAAAAACTTGAGGTCACATGTAGCTGAAGGTTCAAAAGGGCTTGACGTAAGTTTATGGAGAACAAAGTTCAAATCCCATGGTGCCACCGGATCCATGACTGGGGGTCTTAATAAGGTGGTCTCTTTAAGGAAGGCTCTACACAGCCTATGAGCCATAAGATTAGGTTCATTGGCCAAATGAAAGGTGGAAATGGCTGCCAAGTGAACTTTAATAGTGGCAGCTGCTGAAACTTGGTTGAATAACTGAGAAAGGAAATCTAAAATGGCAGAAATGGGAGCTGTGTAAGGATCCAGGTTTCTCTCATGGGCCCAAAAGGAGAATCTTTTCCATTTACTGGTATACATTTTTCTGGTAGAAGGTTTGTGAGAGGATATCAGGATTTGTACAATGTCGGTGAAAAAAGTAATGAAGCCTGACTAGGGATGGAACTGGAGCAGCCAAGCTGTCAGACTGAGGGTGCGGAGCGAGGGATGGAACACCCCTGACATATGCGTCAGCAAATCTGGCACTGGGTCCAGAGTCCATGGTTTGTCCATTAGATGAGGTCTAAGAAAGGGGAACCAAATCTGTTGAGGACAGTAAGGAGCAATTAAGATAATTTTGCTTGCCAAGGATATTGATTTCTGAATTACCTTCGATATGAGGGGGAAAGGAGGAAAGGCATAGAGAAGTCCCGAGGGCCAATCATGAACGAGTGCATCTCTTGGTGTTTCCCCTTCCGGGGGAATCAGGGTGAAGTAGCTGCTGCAGTTGGCATTGAGAGGGGTGGCAAACAGATTGCAGCAAGGCTGACCCCATTTGCGAAAGATTTGTTCTGCAATGTATGTGTTCAGAGACCACTTGTGAGGCAACAGAATAGCACTGCTGAGCCTGTCGGCTAGGACGTTGGATTTCCCCGGGATGTGATGTGCATTGTGACTAGAAAGCGCTGGGAAGACACTGCCCACTCCCACACTTGAAGGGCTTCTCTGCAGAGGGGGTAAGATTTGGTCCCGCTCTGTTTATGTACCACACCACCGACCTATTGTCAGAGTGGATCGCAATCGTCCCTAGAAGGGGAGCTATGAAGTGCTTGCAACGCCAGAAGCACTGCTCTCATCTCCAAGACGTTGATATGTAAATGAGACTAGTGTTCCTGCCACGTGCCTTGGACTGTTCTCCCAAGATAATGACCCTCACCCTATCTGGGATGCATCTGTGGTCACAGTGGCAACAAGAGGGAAGGAACAAACGGTCTGCCTGAGTTCAGATTACTGGACTGGGTCCACCAGCGAAGATCCTGTTTGCACAAATTTGTTATCAGGATGGGGTGAGACAGAGGTAGATAACGCAGTGACCACTGGGCAAAAAGTAACCACTGCAGGACCCTCATGTGCAGTCTGACTAATGGAACTAATGTTATTGTCGAAGCCATTGTCCCTAACAACTTGAGCACCACCTTTGCTTTTGCTTTGTTTAGAGGAAGTAAGCTCAAAACTTGTTCCCTGAGGTTCTGAATTCTGTCTACGGGAAGATAAGCCTTCATGGGGACGGTGTTTATTTCGGCGCCAATAAAATTCACATGCTGAGGGAGCGATAATGCATATTTTTGCCAATTTACTGTAATCTCTAACTGCAGGCAAGTTGAAATAGTAGCGTCCCTGGCCTGTAACAGTAGATGCCTGGTGGTGGCAGTCAGAAGCCAGTCGTCCAAGTACGGAAACACTTGTAATCCCTGATGTCTCAAGTGAGCCGTGACCACTGCCATGCATTTGGTGAACACCCTGGGGGCTGTGGTAAGACCAAAGGGCAGGGTGCATAGCTGATAATGACTGGCTCCCAGACAGAAATGTAAATGACTCCTTCATGACCTGTCCATTTTGATAGGGCAGTATGCATTTTGGAGGTCTATGGAGCACATCCAAATGCCTTTCCCTAACAACGGTAGCATCAACTGTAATGTGACCTTTTGGAACTTGGACTTCTGTACAGATTTGTTCAATTTGCTGAGATCCAGGATTGGTCTCAAGTCCCCTCTTCTTTTTGGCACCAAAAAGAATCTGGGATAAGTCCCTAATCCTACTTGGTCTGCGGGGATGGGTTGGATGACTCTTCTCTTTATGAGCAACTTTTGGATTTCTAGAGTTGCTGAATCCTTGTGATTGGGTGGCACATCTGGGATTCGTTTGGTCCAAGGAGGTGGAGAAGAGAAGGGAATATGGTGACCTCTGGTAATTATCTTTAATACCCACTTGTCTTGAATGATATTGTGCCAGGCTTCTGGGTATAAAGAAATCCGACCCCAGAGACGCGCAGTTGGGCCTCCTTTCAGGAGCGCTGATGGGGACGACTACGAAAGGAATCACGGTCTCCCTGGTTCTGCGGGCATCCTCTACCCCTACGGCGCATCTACTGTTATTTCCTCCTCCACTGCCTCTGGAGAAGGAATCACCTTGTGCATCCTGAAAAAACCTCTGCGACTTTTTGAACCACATTTTGCTGCCCTTCCTGCTCACACCTGGCGAGTGTGTCTTTTACCTTGGTTCCAAATAATGAGGATCCATCAAAAGGGGCGTTGGTAAATGCAGACTTAAAGACCTCTGCAAAGTTACACAAACGCATCCAGGAGTGTCTCCCTAAGAGAGACTCCAGAACCCACTGCCCTACTCGCTCCATCAGCTGCGTAAGATTATCAGCCTCATGGAAGAGTTCACAACAGAATTTAGGATAGATATCTGTGCATTAACCTTCTGAGATACAGCATCAGCCTTGTGAAATGAGACAGGTAGTTCAGTGATCTAAGTGTAAAAACTGCTGAAGAAAAGACATGCTTCCCGTACCTATCCATCGTTCGAGACTCCTTGTTCGGTGGATGGACAGTGGAGTAAGTTTCAGCAAGTTCCTTTTTGGTGGCTTCTGCTACCACCATGGCATCTACTGGAACGCCCTTTGTAAGAAAGTCCTTGTCCTGGGGTGCTGACAAAAATGTATTTGGTCTTCTAGGAACCGGTTCCACAGAATCAGGAGATTCCCACACCGTTTGACTCACTAGATCCAGTAGTTCATCTAAAGGTGGAGACACCCAAAAGGTGGAGGGTTGAGACCCGAAAGCCTTCAGGTACACTGACTCCTCATCAGAAGGGGCTGGGGTGGCCAGCCGCATCTCTGTTTCAGGATCTCAAGGATATCTGAGAATGAGCTATCAGACGACGACTTGGGGGACCCTTCTGACTCCTCGAGGTCAGTGTCTGATGTAATAGACTCATCAGGTGAGTCAACATGTTTCATCTTACAAGTTTTCTTCCTAGGTGGCTCCTCAGAAGGGCATTCTGGGGAGACCTCGGAAGACTGGGGACCACTCATGGAAGTTTCTTGAGGCTGCAAGTCTCTGCTGTGTTGGGAGAGAGAGGGAGCTGAGACTGAAGTCGGCACTTTAGGTGGAAGAGTGTTGGTACCTGTGGTTGAAACTGAAGACCTGAACAGCACACTCCTCATCACTTCGAAAGCCGATCCTTCCAGCTCCGAGGATGCCCTCTGCTCTGAAGATGCAGAGGCGGTCCTCGGCGCCGAGGAGATGGGCTCCAAGGCAGATGTGGGGTCCAAGCTCATACGCGCCTAAGCACCGAGAGGTAGGCTTGAAACCGAAGTTCAATTCGAAGCATCCCCCTCGGGCTCGACCGGAGAACTAAGGACCCTAGACCCCACACCCCACGGACAGAACCAATAAGGTTGGAGCAGATTATCAGAACCGAGAAACCAACTGAGATAGCTGGAATTAGAAGTTATGTCCTTACCATAACGTTCCATGTGGGTTCGGAGCCGATCCTCGGCTCCGTGTCGGCCGCTTGCAAGCTCTGCATCGAGAAGAAGCTCGAGACTAACCTAACTCCCACAATCCCCCTCTGCCTTTACCTCAGATCTAGTTTGCAAGCAAACCAGAAGTCAGAGAGAGAGCATAATCATGCAAAAAAAAACAAACAACATAACTGTACAAGCACTTATCCATATATATATATATATATATATATATATATATATATATATATATATACACAAGATATACATATATATACAACCACTGCAAAAGCAGAAGCCAAATAATCCAGACCAGGCACCAAACTGTACGTTCTTCCTGAGGGTGGGAGGGTGGGAATGTAAGAACAAAGGCAAGATGAACACTCCACATGGAACGTTATGGTAAGGCCATAACTTCTAAATGTGAGAGTGTTCGATCTCGCCGTTTGTTCTTACACGTGGGTAGCGTCCCTAGCTCCATGTTCCTGAGGAACTCACGGGAGAACGTTCTTGAGCACAGTGGAACCAAAGGTTGCCCTGTCCCTAGAAACCCTGTCTACCTTGTAATGAGAAATGAATGTATGTGGTTTAGACCAAGTGGCAGCTGCACAAATAGTGTCTAATGGTAGGCGAGCTGCATGAGCCAGGGATGTAGAAACTGATCTTGTAGAGTGCCCCTTGGGTTTGACAGGTAAAGTTTGTTCTGAAGAATCATAAACGAATATAATGCAATCAGTTAGCCAATTGGAAAGGGTTCGTTTAGTAACTGCTACACCTTTCCTGCTATCAGCGAAAGCTACAAAAAGTTGATCAGATTTCCTGTGATCCTTTGTTCTATCCAAGTAAAATCTAAGTTGTCTATGAACATCCAACTTGTAACATATACTCCAACTTATTGGAGTGATTTTTGAAAAAGGTAGGCAGTTCAATGGATTGATTAATGTTATTAATAGAGCAGACTTTGGGGAGAAAGGATGGATTAGTGCGAAGAGATACTCTGTCAGAGTGAAAGATCAGATAAGGGTGTTTAATGGAAAGAGCCTGAAGCTCAGACACTCGCCTAGCGGATGTAATGGCTACCAAAAAGAGGGTCTTCCACGACAAATACTTCAATGAACAAGAGGAGGCTGGCTCAAATGGAGGTAACATCAATTTAGATAATAAGAGATTTAGATTCCAAGGAGATGTAGGAGTTCTAACTGGTGGTCTAATATGGAAAGATCCTTTTAAAAAGGCCTTACAAAGTCTGTGAGCCATAACAGGTGCCCCACATTCTTCCACATGAAAGTTGGAAATGGCAGCCAATTGCACCCTTAAAGTGGCTGGAGAAGCTTCTTGGTGGAACAATTCTGTTAAAAACTCCAAGATCTTGTTTAAAGGAGCTATAACAGGGTCCAAATGCTGTGTATTTGCCCAGAGCACAAAACGCTTCCATTTACTAGTGTAGGTCTTTGTAGTGGAAGCTTTATGAGAAGCTACTAGTATATTCTGAACTGCAGGTGAGAGAAGATCAGACCTGGCTAAGTAGGGAAGTGGAGCAGCCAAGCTGCTAGGTGGAGTGACAAGAGCGAGGGGTGGGGAGCCCCTGACGAGTGGGTCAGTAGATCTGGTTCCGGGTCCAGCATCCAGGGTCCCAGAATGCGATGTGCCAGAAGAAAGGGGAACCAAATTTGACGAGGCCAGAATGGGGCAATGAGGATAATCGTCCTTTGCAGGTTGTTGGCTTTCTGCAGAAACTTTGCAATCAGGGGAAAGGGAGGAAAAGCGTACAGGAGACCCGGGGGCCAATCGTGAACCAGCGCGTCCCTGGGGACTTCCCCTGGAGGGGGTAATAGGGCAAAGTAGCTCCTGCATTTGGCATTCATTGGAGACGCAAAAAGATCGCAGGAAGGCTGGCCCCACTTGCGAAAAAGTCTCTTCGCAACTGACTGTTTGAGGGACCACTCGTGAGGCAACAGGATTGCTCTGCTCAGCCTGTCGGCTATGACGTTGGATGACCCCGGGATATGCGTTGCGATCAGAAAGTGACCCGTGGACTCCGCCCATTGCCAGATTCTCATGGCCTCTCTGCATAGCTGATAAGACTTGGTTCCCCCTTGCTTATGTACCAGACTACGGACATGTTGTCCGTCTGAACTGCAATAGTCCCTAGAGGAAGAAGGGGAGCAAAGTGTTGCAACGCTAGAAACACTGCCCTCAACTCTAGAACATTGATGTGCAGATTGTACTCTAAATCGGTCCATTCGCCTTGGACTGTCTGTCCCTGAAAGATGCCCCCCCACCCTATCAGGGAAGCGTCCGTGGTCACCGTAGCTGTCGGCGTGGGTAGCACAAATGGTCTTCCGCTGGAAAGGTTGCAAGTTTGAAGCCACCAGGCTAGGTGTGATTTGCATGTGTTCGTGATCAGAATTTCGTGTGTCAGAGGTATTTGTTGGAACGACCATTGTGCAAACAGTAGCCATTGCAGAACTCTCATGTGCAGTCTTCCCAATGGTATCGCAATGAGGGAAGCTGCCATGAGACCCAAAACCTTCAGAACCAGTTTTGCTGGGGATTTTCTGGATGACAGAAGAAGAGATATGTGGCTTTGTAGTGAGGCTATCCTTTCTGGAGGAAGCCTTAGAATTAAATGATGCGTATCCAATTCTGCTCCTATGAATAAGATATGCTGTGATGGCTGTAGTGAAGATTTTTCGAAATTTACGGAAATTCTGAGGTGAACACAAAGCTGTAGTGTGTAATCCCTGGCCTGAATCAGTTGACGCTGGGTGGTGGCAGATAGGAGCCAGTCGTCCAGATACGGAAACACCTGGAATCCCAGGCGTCTCAGGTGAGACGCCACCACTGCCATGCATTTGGCGAAAACCCTGGGGGCTGAGGTCAGACCAAAGGGCAGGGCTCGAAACTGAAAGTGGCTGGCTCCCAGCCGGAAGCGCAAGTGATCCCTGGACGCCCTGGCCATTTTGATGTGGTAGTATGCGTCCTTCAGATCTATTGAGCACATCCAGTCGTCCTTCTGTAAAAATGGAAGGATCGATTGAAGCATGACCATTCTGAACTTTTCTTTCTTGACGAAGGTATTGAGGTTGCTTAGGTCCAGAATCGGCCTCCAGTCCCCTGTCTTCTTTGGAACTAAAAAGAACCTTGAGTAAGTTCCGAATCCTCTTTGGTCCGCTGGGACTGGTTGGATGACTCTTTTTTTCTAGCAGCTTTGAAATTTCTATAGCTGCAGGATCTCGCAGATGGGGCGGCACATCTGGGAGTCTTCTCATTGGAATGGGGGGCAGTAGGAAGGGTATTCTGTAGCCTCTGGTAACAACGCTTTTTACCCAGTTGTCTGATGTAAGATTTTGCCAGGCCTGAGGGTATAAAGCTAAGCGACCCCCGACTGCCTCCAGAGCAGGACAGTCGGGCCTCCTCTCAGGAGTGCTGGAAAGGTTTTCCAGGGGGTGTATCCCTGTCACCTTGGTTTTGCGGACCCCCTCTGCCGCTGGGGCGGCGTCTTCCACCTCTGCCTCTAGAGGGGGCATCACCCTGTGTGCCTGGGAAAGATCCTTGGGGTTTTCGAAACCACATTTTTCCACCACGTTGCCCTTTGGGGTACGGTCTGGATGGGGTGGAAAAACGGATTCCGACAGCAGACAGAGTCTTTCCCTCCTGTTCACACCGGGTAAGGGTCTCCTTTACTTTGGGGCCAAAGAGAGTGGCACCGTCAAATGGGGCGTTAGTAAAGGAAGACTTGAAGGCTTCCGCAAATGAACATAAGCGCATCCAGGATTGTCTACGAAGAGCAATCGCTGAAGCTGCTGCCCTACTCGATCCTTCGGCTGCGTATGAGATCAGCCTCATGGACGAGTTTACAATGGATGTAAGGGTATTGAGATGTGCTGTAACTTTCTCTGAAACAGCAGCATCTGTAGTACCCTGGAGGGTATCTCCCAACTCTTTGATTAGATCCCTCTGTAGTCGTGTAAAGTGGGTCAAATAGTTCAGGGATCGCATAGAAAAAGCCGCTGAACTAACAATGCGCTTCCCGTACCTGTCCATAGTCCTAGAATCTTTGTTAGGCAGATGGACAGATGAGGAAGATTCCGACATCTCCTTTTTCGTGGCCGCTGCCACCACCATAGCGTCCACTGGAACTACCTTTGTGAGATAAGCCTTTTTTGGGGTGCAGTAATATACTTATTAGGCTTTCTAGGGACTGGTTCCACCGTGTCAGGTGTCTCCCACGCCCTTCGAGCAATCAGCTCCATTAACTCATCGAAGGGCGGAGTGACCCAGGAGGAGGAAGGGCGAGCACCAAATGCCTTCAGCAAGACTGACTCATCCTCAGAAGGGGGGAGGGATTGCCAATCACCTCTCTGCTTTAGGATCTCCAAGATGTAAGAAAAAGAGACATCCTCTGAAGGTGACTTTGGGGACCCTTCTGACTCATCCAAGTCAGTGTCTGATGTCAATGATTCTTGTGGAGAATCTAAGTGTCTCCTCTTACACAATCTTTTCCTAGGGACTTCTTCGGGGGGAGCATCCGAAGAAGCCTCCGAGGAAGAGGGGGCACCCTCCAGGGGTGGCTGAGACACAGGTGCTCGACGCTTAGATGTAGCCATGGGTGCAGAGGAGGATAACGGTCCTTTATGGGGAGGAGAGGATGCTTCTGCTGATGTGGTTGTCTGAGTAGACAACACCTTCCTCATGAGGTCGAAGGCCCCCGGGTCCCGAGTCGAGGTATCTCCCGGTTCCGAAGAAATGGGAAGAATCCCCGAAACAGGCACCGAAGGCATCAACCCAGAGGACGGAACCGAGTCGATCCGAGCCGAGGCCCCGAGAGGGAGCGTCGGAACCGAAACATCGGTCCGACTCTCGGTCCCGGAACCAAGGATGGATCTTCGGCTCCGAGACTCTGGTACCGGATCCGACGGAGTCGAGGTGAACGGAGCCGACCGAGAGAAGGACGGTTCTGGCACCGAGGGCTCCACAATCAGCAGATCAGCCTCTTCCGGCTCCGAAGACTGGACAGGTCTCGGAGGAGGAACAGATGGAGATAAGGGAAGGCCTTCAAGTCTCGACACCAATTGAGAGGAGACCGAGATGAGTTTGGATAAGGCCGTATTCTCCATTAACTTCTGCACCACGCGGTCTACATCGGTGTCGGAGAGGGTCTGGAAGAGCGCGTCGAAGGAATCGAAGACGGAGCCGACCTCAACAGTGTCGGGGGAGGGAGCTCCGTCACCGGTTGCAAGACTCGAGGCTCGGAAACTGACAACAGTTGAACACTCGGTCCCGAAGTCTGTGGAACCGGTGATCGAACTTTAACTGAAGAGCTCGGAGCCGATGACTTGGGCTCCGTCGTCTTCGATTCCTTCGAGGATTTGTATGCCTGGTCTGAAGCATCCAGAGCCTCTTGAAAAGTAGGTTTTAAAAGACCCCTATCCATGAGTTTCCTGCGTCTATCTGTCATGACCCTTCCACTGAAAGAATGACAAATTGAACAGTCTTCTTGCAGATGGAGAGGGCCAAGACAGTAGACGCAGGAACTATGGTTGTCAGTAACTGACATCTTTTGCCCACATTGGCAACGTTTAAACCCAGATTTAGCTTTCTCAGACATCTTAAGTAAAGCTAACAAAGAGGAGTAAAAGTCAAGTCCAGTAGGTATGTCCAATCCGGTAATTTTGTCAAATCCAGTAAAAAGAATGTCTATCCGGTAGTCAATCCAGTAAGGGTGGGGATAGGCCTCGAGGGAAACTCTAATAAAGTTTAAAATAACTTTAAACGGAACCGAGAATTCCTCGAAACAGTATCTCACACACACACAGTCACTAAATAACTTTTTAGAAAAAAATAATTCTTAAGAAATATAAGAAAAAGATATTTAAATCTTAGCTTTAGGTGCTCGAGCAAGTGATGCGAACGCTGCAGCGGCAAACTAGATCTGAGGTAAAGGCAGAGGGGGATTGTGGGAGTTAGGTTAGTCTCGAGCTTCTTCTCGATGCAGAGCTTGCAAGCGGCCGACACGGAGCCGAGGATCGGCTCCGAACCCACGTGTAAGAACAAATGGCGAGATCGAACACTCTCACATCAGACCTTTCCACAAACCCGAGGCACCAACAACTCTGGCTCCGAAGGCTCAGAGAAGCTTGGAGGAAAAACATCGACAGGGTGTGAGGGCACATTAGGCTCCGAAGCTGACTGGTATGGAGCCGAAAGTAAATTTGCCAGTGCCGAAGTCTGAAGCAATCTATGCACCACTCTCTCGACATCCTCATCCAAAAGGCTCCTAGAGGACCTGGAAGATAGCGTGGGGGATCGAGATAGCTGGAATATAGGTGACCTAAGAGTTAGGGAAAATGTTTGGAGTTCAGCTGACCGGCTCCAAGACGTAGTGTCAGTTATCGGCTCCGAAGCTCCTAGAGCTGAAATGGATGGATCCACAATGGTAACCTCTGTCGGCTCCGAAACCAGTGGAGCCGACGAGGGTGTAGTCACTTTGGTAATTTTGTCTGGTGGCTCCGACAACACAGAATGGGTGGGAGACCACCTTTTTGAAGCTTTTGGTCTTTCTTAGAAGAGGAAAGAGATTTAGAGCTGGATGAGGAGGATGACAATTCCTCCTCAAAGGAATGTTTCAGTAGTCCTTTCAAAATACGTTTGTTCGTCCTCTCCTGAATAACACGAGAACTGAATGCATGACAAAACATGCAAGACTCTTGGAGGTGGATAGCCTCCAAACAGTAAACACAAATTGTGCCCATCTGTCAAGGACATTTTCTGGGCACATTTAGTACACTTTTTGAAGCCCAAAGGCTTATGATCCTTAGTATCTTTTGACACAGCAAAACTTTTAGTTATTTACTTACCATAACTTTAGATGTTTGGGATCCATCTCGCCTACATTCTGTACTGATGGGTTCGGAGCCGATCCTCGGCTCCGACTCGGCACGCTATACTATAGAGCAAAGTCTCTAATTGGCTGAGCTATTCTACATCCCAGGATGCACCACCACTACTTCCCCAGATCTTGTTTGTCCGCACACATGCACACAGTCATAGACAGTTGAAATAACATTGCCAGGTGTTTCAAGATGAAACGGCTAAACTGAACCGTCCAGTCTCTTCTGATCTCCAAGGCAAGGGGAAGGAGGGTGGGTTATTAAGAATGTAGGCGAGATGGATCCCAAACATCTAAAGTTATGGTAAGTACATAACTAAAAGATGTTATGTGATCCTATCTCGCCTACATTCTGTACTGATGGGACAGCGTCCCTAGTACCTGATTCCTGGGTGGCTCACTGGAAAACACTCCTGAGAACTGTGGAACCGAAGGAAGCTCGCCCCCGAGATGCCACATCCAATTTGTAATGAGAAATAAAGGTGTGAGGAGAAGACCAGGTAGCCGCAGCACAAATGTCACTAATGGCAAGCTTGGAATGAAAGGCTGTCGAAGTAGCCATAGCCCTTGTAGAATGAGCTTTCACAGAGGTTGTAAGCTCTCTATTAGAAAGAAAATAAGTATGACTCATACAGTCTCTGATCCACTTGGCAATAGTGACCTTCGTGACGGCTTTGCCCAATTTATAGTCCGAAAAGGACACAAAGAACTGATCTGTTTTCCGTATTTGGTGCGTCCTATCTAAGTAGAAACGCAATTGCCTGTGAACATCCAATGAATGGAAGATATATTCCGCTCTGTCTGAGTAGTTGGGAAAGAGGACTGGGAGTTCCAATGACTGTTGAAGACAAAAACTAGAACAAACTTTGGGAACAAAGGATGGATTAGGCCTGAGGGATACTCTATCCTTGTGAAAAAACAGGTACGGTGGTTTGACACATAGGGCTTGAAGTTCCGAAACTCTTCTGGCTGATGTAATTGCCACCAAAAAGGCAGTCTTCCAAGAAAGAAATTTCAAGTCACAAGTTGCTGCTGGTTCGAAGGGGGAAGAGGTCAAAGCACCTAATACGAAATTAAGATCCCACGGTGGAGCGGGATGAGAAATCGGAGGTCGTAGCAGCCCAGCACCTTTCATGAAGGCTTTACACAACTTATTGCTCATTAAAGGTGGGTCTATACTTTTGTGAAAATTAGAAATAGCTGCTAATTGAACCTTAATGGTAGAGACCGAAGAACCTTGATTGAATAAGGAAGCTAAAAATTACAAAACTTCAGACACCGGGGCAGTAATGGGATCTAATCCCCGGAGTTGGGCCCAAATGACGAATCTCTTCCATTTGCTGTTATACATCTTCTTAGTCGAATTCTTGTGGGCTGAGGACAAGATATGTATGATTTCCAAGTCCAAAACCTGGTTCCTGACTATAGTCGGAAGTGGAGGAGCCAAGCTGTTAACCTCAATGAGTGAAGGGACTGATGAAGCTGTCCCGACTGGTGGATCAAGAGATCTGGAACCTGGTCCAGGAACCATGGACCGTCCAGTGCGTATTTCCGAAGAAAGGGCAGCCAGACTTGACGAGGCCAGTATGGGGCAACTAAAATCATCCTGCACTGCAAGTGAATCGCCTTCTGGATCACCCTGGGAAGAAGGGGAACCGGTGGAAAGGCGTACAGTAGGCCGGTGGGCCAAGCTTGGACCAGGGCGTCCTTGGGAAACCCCCCCAGAACTGGGGTGAGAGAGAACTGTAGACATTTCGTGTTGAGGGGAGTTGCAAAGAGGTCGCAACAAGGAGTTCCCCATCTTCTGAAGATCTAAATTGCCACTCTGTCGTTCAGAGACCACTCGTGCGGGGAGAGAATAGTTCTGCTCAGTCTGTCGGCTATCACATTGGATCTCCCCGGAATGTGTGTTGCTACCAAGAAACGGTTGGTTGCAATAGCCCAATCCCATACTTTCATGGCCTCTCTGCAAAGAGGGTAGGACCTGGTCCCTCCCTGCTTGTTCAGGTACCAGACTACTGACATTTTGGTGGACTGAAAGGCAATGATGCCCTGGGGGAGGTAACTGTGTAGTGCTTGTAGCGATAGAAGCACCGCCCTCATTTCCAGTATGTTGATGTGTAGGGAACTCTCGTCGGGGTGCCACTTGCCTTGGACTGACCTGCCCAGGGAATGCCCCCCCCACCCCGTCTGGGAGGCGTCCGTAGTCAAAGTGGCCACTGGAGGTGGAGGAACGAAGGGTCGCCGCTGATCCAGATTGGAGGACAGAAGCCACCAACGGAGGTCCTGTTTGCACGTCTCTGTGATTATAATGAGGTGACAGAGGGAGATCCTGATATGACCACTGGACTGACAGGAGCCACTGGAGAATCCTCATGTGCAATCTTGCTAAGGGAACTAGGAGAACGGTAGACGACATGGAACCCAACAGTTGTAGGACCATCCTTGCTGGGGCTCTGCGTTTGAAGAGCAATGCTCAGACTTGAGATCGTAATGTTTCTATCCTCTCTGTAGGAAGATAAACCCACATTTGCTTTGAGTCTATCTCTACTCCGATAAACCGTATGCGCTGAGATGGCAGCAACACAGACTTTGCCCAATTGAAGGTGATTCCTAGGGAGTTGCCTAGAGAAATAGTGGCTGCTAGGTTTTATAAGAGTAGACGCCTGGAGGTGGCAGTTAGGAGCCAGTTGTCTAGGTATGGAAACACCTGGAATCCTAGACTTCTCAGGTGAGCAGCCACCACCGCCAAACATTTGGTGAACACCCTGGGGGCTGTGGTGAGACCAAAGGGCAGTGCACGGAACTGGAAATGACTGTCTCCCAGGCTGAAGCGCAAGTGTCTCCTGGACGCCTGATCTATCAGGATGTGATAATAGGCGTCCTTGAGATCTATGGAGCACATCCAAACACCTTTCTCCAGCAGCGGGAGAATGGATTGTAAGGTGACCATCCGGAACTTGGACTTCTTGGCAGAACGGTTGAGCTTGCTGAGATCCAAGATGGGCCTCATGTCCCCGGTCTTTTTTTGGCACCAAAAAGAATCTTGAGTAAGTCCCTAATCCGGTCTGGTCTTCGGGGACCGGTTGGATGACTCCTTTTTGAAGCAGCTTTGAAATTTCGATGGCTGCGAGATCCCGTTGACTGGGTGGTGGGTCCGGGATTTTCTGGGATGGTGGGGGGGGCTGAGAAAAGGGGATGTTGTAACCTCCGGCAATGATCTGGAGCACCCATCGGTCCTGAGTGATATTCTCCCAGGCCTTTAGGTGCCTCGAAAAACGACCCCCGACTGGCTCCAGAGCGACGCAGTCGGGCAATCCTTCAGGGATGCTGGAAGGCTGAGGAGCCACGAAAGGACTCGTGGTCTCCAGTGTTGCGGGGGCCTCTGCCGCCTCTGGGACGGCATCTTCCTGAAAAATTTAACCCCCCTCTGCCTCTAGAAGGGGGATCATCCTGCTGTGATGGGTAAGGCTTCTGAGATTTGCGGAACCACATCTTCCCCCCTCTTCTAGCCTTGGGATAAGGCCGGAAGGGAGTGGAAAACCGTGCCCCTATGGCAGTCAAAGTCTTACCCTCTTGTTCACAGCGGGTCAAGGTGTCCTTTACCTTGGGTCCTAACAAGGAGGACCCATCAAAGGGAGCGTCGGCAAAGGAAGACTTGAAGGCCTCTGCAAAATGACACAGGCGGAGCCAGGCTTGTCTCCATAGAGCAACACCTGTACCCGTCGCTCTACTCGCCCCTTCGGCCGCATATGAAATGAGCCTCATGGACGAGTTTGATATTGATGACAGGGTAGCCAACTGCTCAGGAAGGTTACCAGAGAGGGTATCTGAAAGCTCTTTGACCAGATCCCTCTGAAGTCTGGTGAAGTGCGTTAGGTAATTCAGAGACCTTAAAGTAAAGGCTGCTGAAGTAAGGGTGCGCTTCCCGTACTGATCCATACTCCTGGACTCTTTATTAGGAGGATGGACGGACGTCGAAGCCTCTGCCACATCTTGCTGGGTAGCAGATGCCACCACCAGGGCATCTACAGCCACACCTTTAGATAAGAATTCCTTTTCAGGGGGGGCTGACAGAAATTTATTCGGGCGAGCTGGCACTGGTTCCACAGAATCCGGGTGCTCCCACGCCCTTCGAGAGATCAAATCCAGGAGCTCATCGAAGGGCGGAGACACCCAGGAGGCGGAAGGCTGAGCCCCGAAGGCCTTGATGAAGACCTACTCCTCAGCGGAAGGGGGTTTGGACTGCCAGTCGCCTCGTTGCTTGAGGATTTCTAAGATGTCCACAAAGGAGACATCATCCGAGGACGACTTGGGGGACCCCTCCGCATCATCGAGGTCGGTGTCCGAGGTGAGAGACTCATCAGGCGAGTCGACGTGCTTCCTCTTACACTGTCTCTTCCTGGGAGGTTCCTCCGAAGAAGCCTCGGAAGGACCCCCAGGAAGGGAGGAATCCCCAATGGGGGTAACCTCAGGCCCCAGGGCTCCGCTGTCTTGAGACAGGGGGACAACAAAGTTAAAGTCTCCATGCCAAGGGAAGGTGTTGGAGAGATGGTGGAGGTAGCCAAGGAAGATTTGGCTAAAGCACTCCTCATGGCCCTGAAGGCCAGACCCCCCCCCCCCCCGAGTCATGGGAAGGTCCGACCCCCGAGGCCACAACAGTAGAAGGCACTCCCGCAGCCGACGCACCGAGAGGGAGGCTCGGAACAGAAAGCATCGGACCCGAAGCGTCACCCCCGGGGCCGACCGAGGAGGTCCGTGTACCGAACTCTGACCCGAAGGTCGGGGTTGGAGTAAGGGTCGGAGCCGACCCGAAAACCTCCACCGGCTCCACCAGCACCGACTCCAACGGTGCAGAGGCTGTTGGAGGAGGAACCAAGACAACAGGGTGGACGATCGGCTCCGGAGCCGACTGGGCTGGAGCAGAGACTAACTTTTGGAAGACTGGAAACTGAAACAGCCTTTGAAGCACCCTGTCAATATCCGAATCGGACATCCTCGAGGACCGAGAAGAGACCGATCGGGCCTGAGCTGACTTCTCCGCCGGTTCCGAAAGACCAGCTCCGAATAGTCTCGAGTAGTATCGGCGCCGAGGGAGATTCCACCAGCACAGCAATTTCCCTCGGAGCCGACGGGGACTTCGGCGCCGAGGTAGAAGAGTCTGAGTGTGCGACCTTTCTCGGCTCCGAAACCATTAGAGCCGAAGAAGGTGACCCACCTCTCGATGCTCGAGCGCTCGGCTCCGAGGACAGAGGAGTCGAGGCTGGAGGCACCGAGGCAGACCGTTCCGACCTCGACTCCGAAGTCCGTGGAGCCGACGGAAAAGCCTGCCTTGATTTCTTTGCTGTCGGCTCCGAAGGACTGGTCGGAGCCGAAGACTTCTTCTTCCTGGAAGGAGAGGGGGAAGAAGATAAAGCCTCCTCAAAGGAAGGGGTGATCATCCCTTTCAATATCAATTTGTTTTTCCTCTCTTGGAGGACGCGGGAAGAAAAAACGTGGCATACACTGCACGACTCTTGAAGGTGCTTAGGCCCTAAGCAATAAACACATAGCGAGTGATCATCCGTTATAGACATCTTGTACCCACACTTGGTACATTTTTTAAAACCCGAAGGTCTATGTTCTTTTGACATCACTAGAAAGACACCAAAAACCAACTAGGGACAAAAACTAAGCACTCAGAGAGCCAACTCCCTCTAACTTAAACAGGATTCGACCTATAAGCTCAGAAACAGACACACAGGTAAAACTATAACAATGCTCTAACAGAGCGCGAGGGCAAGGCCCCTCTAACTAAAACGGGACCTAGATGTTAGAGGAACAAGTACCACACAAAAAATTTAACAAGAATTTTAACACAAAAGCCTGAACTAGAACGCGAGGAAACCCCTACCAGTAAAAGCGGGAACCTAACGCTACGAAATTCACACAACTTTCCTCACAAAAACCACTCAACAAGTGATAAGTAGCTGTTAAAACAGCTTTTGGGTGAAAAATTAGAGAAATTCTGACAAAACTTGTCAGTAAAGAGTACTTAGCCCAGCCAAGTCGAGACCACGTCTATTGCTATCAAGCGGCAAACGAGATCTGGGGAAGTAGTGGTTGTGCATCCTGGGATGTAGAATAGCTCAGCCAATTAGAGACTTCGCTCTATAGTATAGCGTGCCGAGTCGGAGCCGAGGATCGGCTCCGAACCCATCAGTACAGAATGTAGGCGAGATAGGATCACATAACATCCGCTAACAACAACCAACAACTCTATTCAAGATAGATAACAAACAGTCAAGCAGAGGACTAGGTCCTCTAACTTACACAGCCTAGCCATAAGACGAGAAAGAGATAACTCGAGGACTAGGTCCTCTAATTTAAACGGGCCTAACCCAGGGAGAAATGGACAACAGAACTGAGGACTAGGTCCTCTAATTTAAAGGCCCTAGCCCAAGGAGAGACAAACAACAGAAGCGAGGACTAGGTCCTCTAACTTAAACTGGCCTAACCCAAGGAGAGAGGAAACCAGAAGGAGAACACGCAGCACAAGAGATAGGGATACAAGAAGCCAACAAAAGAATGGCCAATCAATGTACAAACAGTACACAAAGTAAGCAAAGCAGCAAATAGTCTGAAACAGACACAGACTGCAAAAAACACACTACCAAAAGGGTTATTTTAGCCAACAACAAACCCCTCAAAGATACTGAAAAAATTTCACTTAGCCACGGCAAAGAATCACCACGTCTGAGCTGAATGAGTGGCAAACAAGATCTGAGTTGTGTTAGTGATGCATCATGGGATACCTCCTAGCCACGAGCCAACCAGAAGTTTTCGAGCTAGAGTATGGCCGAGTCAGAGCCGAGGTTCGGCTCCGATCCCAAGAGTAAGAATGAAGGTGAGCTAGGACTACAGAACATCATGTATTACAAAATCACACTTATGTACCGAACTTATTATAAAATTAGTAAATGACAATAGAAACATTCAGCTATGGACAAAACATTTAAAACAAATAAAAGATTACCTAATAATAAAACTCAAAAACCTTCGACCACATATTCCTAGTTTGTTTAAAAAAATCTAACCAACTACCTTTCAACCTCTCCATTAGACTAACTACACCTAGCTCATGCTTCTGTTTCATATTAGCATGCCTCATATTTTTAGTATATATCTTCATAAAAAAGCCCATCATTAAGGTGTTATGAATGAGAAAAGTTAAAAGGCTGCTTTGATTCGGTTTCTTCATAAATACACCAGACTGGTTATTTTTATCAGCATCTTTCCCTGTAACCTCTCATTATCCTCCCTATTCTACTATAGGGAAGATGTCAGTTCTTATTTCCATATTTATTAATTTATAGGACAGGTGATTTCATATTTCTTTTATTTTATTTACTATGTGTACAGTTGTTAATATAACAATGTCATAACTATATATGGATCTAGGACTAATGCTCGACATGTATCCACGAATCGGAAATGGCAGAGCACAGTTTCGCAAAAGTGCTTTTTCACCGATAAAGCACTTTTGCAAAACTCTACTAAAAAAAACACATTAAAAAGAAAAAAAACAACAGCAATCATGTTTACACAGGGGGGCAAGACTCCCTGCACCCCCAACACCCACCCTACTTTAACATTCTAACTCCGAGATTGCACTACAGTGGGGAAAAGGCAATATTTCCTTATAACCACTGTGCCACGATCTAAGCAACAGACATTTCCTCATTTTTTTTTTTTATTTTTTAGCACAGTTTCACAAAAGTGCTTTTTTGCACAAAACTGTGGTTGGCCATTTCCGATTCGTTGAAACATGTCATCGAGCATTAGTCCTAGACTCCTATATACATATATTCTTATCTTGCTCTTTCTCTTATTACTGCTTGTATATTTTATTTTATACTGTTATTGTTTCACTAATAGATTTCTTGGCTGCTTTCTCGTGCACAGCTTTGGAGCATACACATAGTGTGCCCTTTCAATTAACAGCTCTGCTGTGGAATACTAGTGCAACTGCTTATTTGTACCTTCATAAAATTAACAGTCTGCTGCTTCTAGTTTCTCTGGTACAGCAGAAAATCAATATTTTTGCTACATGCTCTGTTCTCTAATTCTACAATTTCTGAAACATCTCATCTTGAACCATCACATACTTAGCTAGTCTTTTACTTCATTTCAACCTCTGATTTTTTGCAAGTTAATCAGCTCTTTTGGCTGTTTAAAGTTTTTTTCCATTTTTTCCTGCCTTTTGTTAATTGAGTTGATATACTCTTCCAGTGTTTAATTTATTTTAGTCAGCTCTGAGTACATCTGACCTATGGTTTCCCCTAGATTACAGGAAGCCACATCATGCACCAAAGCTACAGCTTGAACTGCTTTTTGCTGAACAGCTCCAGGATTCGTCACAGTGTTTTCTCTTTACATTTTCAAGTTTATTTTCTTTCAGGCTCTCTTAGTTTCTTCTTCACTAGCTTACAAGGCATTATACTACTAGTTAGTAACTGAATTTACTAAAGGTGATGGAGTTCCTGGACCTTGTCTTTCAGTTTGTTTCTTCATACTGGGAGAGCTGAAGTTAAGCTGTTCATCAGTGTGCACACATCTTAAAAAGTCTGCACCAGAAACATTCTTGAACAGAAACCTCTTCCCAACTGGGAAGGAGGAGCTGTTTATATTACTTCATGAAAAATTATGTGCTGTAGGACTCGAGGGAACAGTGGGGACTGGTCGGGTGAATGTGGGATAATTCCTTGGAAAGAAGGGATTTTTCCCCCCCAATGTCATTTGTAACCCTGCTGAATCAGTCTAAGAACACATTTGTCTGAAACAATCTGTTGCCAAAGTGAGAAATAGAAATTCAGATTTTCTGGGACTGCCAGGGCTGGGGAGGCCCTTACACAATCATTCTGAGTTATTCGATTGTCCTTTTTTCTGGAGAGTTCTTACATTCTTTTTGGAATCTCCCTGTCATTTTTTTAAATGTCTGCCCACCAGCATTTCACTCAGACTATTTTGTTTTATAACTGGACGAGAGAGCAGAAAATCCCTTGGAAAATTCAAAGGAGGAAAGATAAAAAAATATGAGAGATTCCCTGTATCAGCTTACCCCTTTCATCACATTTTTTTGGTAACCTATGCAGCAGAGAGTCCAAAAACTAAAACTCTATCCAAAGGTAAATTTAAAATTTCATGTCTTGCATTCTTTGGGAGGTTCTGAGAATGCAGTCAGGCAAACCTCTACAACGCAGTACCAGTGGCCATGGCCCTGAATGTAGCATGTACAGAGACATAAACTTTTAGTTATGTACTCACCATAACTTCAGATGTTTGGGATCCATCTCGCCTACATTCTGAACTGATGGGTTCGGAGCCGATCCCTCGGCTCTGACTCGGCACGCTTATGCTATAGAGCGAGGCCTCTTATTGGCTGAGCTATCTTTATCCCAGGATGCACCACCACTAATCCCCCCGATCTTGTTTGCCCGCATTCATGCACACATGCACAACTTGATTATATAACATAGTTAGATGTTTCAAGATGAAACAACAGGATTTGGACTTTCTGACATCCTCTGATCTCCAAGGAAGGGGGAAGGAGGGTGGGTTATTAGGAATGTAGGCGAGATGGATCCCAAACATCTGAAGTTATGGTGAGTACATAACTAAAAGATGTTATGTGATCCTATCTCGCCTACATTCTGAACTGATGGGACAGCGTCCCTAGCACCTAAATCCCGGGTGGCTCATTGGAAAACACTCCTGAGCACTGTGGAACCAAATGAAGCTCATCCTCTAGATGCCACATCTAATTTGTAGTGGGAAATGAAGGTGTGCGGTGAAGACCATGTAGCCGCAGCACAAATGTCACTAATAGCAAGCTTAGAATGAAATGCTATCGAAGTAGCCATAGCCCTTGTAGAATGAGCCTTGACAGAGGTGGAAAGCTCTTTGTTAGAATAAAAATAAGCTTGAGTAATACAGTCCCTGATCCATTTGGCAATAGTGACCTTTGTGACGGCTTTGCCCAATTTGTTATCTGCAAAGGATACAAACAACTGATCTGTTTTCCTTGTTTGTTTGGTCCTGTCTAAATAAAAACATAACTGTCTGTGGACATCTAGTGTGTGGAATATGAACTCGGCTTTGTTAGAGTATTTTGGGAAAAAAACTGGAAGCTCTAACGATTGTTGTAAGCAGAAAGTAGAACAAACTTTAGGGACAAAGGAAGGATTTGGTCTGAGGGATACTCTGTCTTTGTGAAAAACGAAGTACGGGGGTTTTACTGACAAAGCTTGAAGCTCTGAAACTCTTCTAGCAGAAGTAATCGCCACCAGAAAAGCTGTCTTCCATGATAGAAACTTTAGATCACATGTAGCTGCCGGTTCAAAGGGGAAAGAAGTCAAGGCGCGTAACACTATATCGCGATCCCATGGAGGTGCAGGATGAGAAATCGGAGGTCTTAATAGAGCAGCACCTTTCAAGAAGGTCTTACACAATCTGTTGCTCATTAAAGGTGGGTCTATGGATTCGTGAAAATTAGAAATTGCTGCCAATTGTACCTTGATGGTAGAAACTGAAGAACCTTGATTGAAAAGAGAAGTCAGAAATTTTAGTACTTCTGCCACAGGAATAGAAATGGGGTCCAGGCCCCGGAGTTGAGCCCAAATAGCAAATCTTTTCCATTTGCTAGAATACAGTTTCTTTGTAGCAGACTTGTGGGCCGAAGATAATATGTGTACAACATCTGGATCCAATGTATGACTCCTGACTATCGTCGGAAGAGGAGGAGCCAAGCCGTCAATTTTAAGGTGTGTAGGGACTGGTGGAATAGTCCCGACTGATGAACTAGTAGGTCTGGGATCTGATCCAGGAACCAAGGACCTTCCAAGGCATGTTTCCGAAGATAGGGGAACCACACTTGACGAGGCCAGTAAGGAGCAATTAAGATTATTTTGCTCCCCAAGAGAGATGCCTTTTGAATCACTCTGGGAAGGAGAGGAACTGGAGGGAAGGCATAAAGCAAGCCGGTGGGCCAAGGATGGACTAATGCGTCCATGGGGCTCTTCCCCGGAGCTGGGGATAGGGAGAAGAATTCTTTGCACTTCGCATTCAGAGGAGTCGCGAAGAGATAGCAACACGGAACTCCCCATTCGCTGAAAATCTGACTTGCCACTGTCATATTCAGAGACCATTCGTGAGGGGAGAGGATGGTCCTGCTCAATCTGTCGGCTATCACATTGGACTTGCCCGGTATGTGAGTAGCCACTAGGAAGCGTTTGGTCGAGACTGCCCATACTCAAACTCTCATGGCTTCTCTGCAAAGAGGATAGGATCTGGTCCCTCCCTGTTTGTTCAGGTACCAAACAACTGACATGTTGTCTGAGTGAACAGCAATTACGCCCTGAGGGAGATAATCGTGAAGGGCTTGAAGGGACAGAAGTACTGCCCTCATTTCCAAGATGTTGATATGAAGCAAAGTCTCTTCCGGATGCCATTTGCCTTGGACTGACCTGCCCAGGGAATGCCCCCCCCACCCCGTCTGGGAGGCGTCCGTGGTCAAAGTGGCCGCCGGAGGAGATAGAACAAAGGGTCGTCCCTGATCCAAGTTGGAGGGCACTAGCCACCAGCGAAGGTCCCGTCTGCAAGATTCTGTGATCCATACAAGGTGACTGAGGGGAAGTTCCTGAAAGGACCACTGAGCTGAGAGAAGCCACTGGAGAATTCTCATGTGCAACCTTGCCAAGGGGACTAGAAGAACCGTGGCGGACATGGATCCCAATAGCTGCAGGGCCATTCTGGCTGGGGCTTTGGATCTGGGAAGTAAGGCTCGAACTTGAGCCTGTATGGTTTGAATCCTGTCTGTAGGTAGACAGACTCGCATTTGGTTTGAGTCTATCTCTACCCCTATGAATCTTATTCGTTGAGATGGCAGCAACACAGACTTTGGCCAATTGAAGGGGATTCCAAGGGAATTGCCCAGTGATATAGTGGCTTGTAGGCTCCGCAGAAGTAGATGCTTGGAGGTGGCAGTTAGGAGCCAGTCGTCTAAATACGGAAACACCTGGAATCCTAGACTTCTCAGGTGAGCAGTCACGACTGCCAAACACTTGGTGAACACCCTGGGGGCTGTGGTGAGACCAAAGGGCAGCGCACGGAACTGAAAATGACCGCCTCCTAGGCTGAAGCGCAGATGTCTTCTGGAGGCTTGATGTACCATGATATGATAATAAGCGTCCTTGAGATCTATGGAGCACATCCAAACACCTTTCTCCAGCAATGGGAGAATGGTTTGTAGGGTGACCATTCGAAACTTGGACTTTCTGACTGAACGGTTTAGGATGCTGAGATCCAAAATGGGCCTCAAGTCCCTGGTCTTTTTTGGCACCAAAATGAATCTTGAGTAAGTCCCTAATCCGATCTGGTCTGCGGGGACCAGTTGGATGACTCCTTTTTGCAGCAGCTTTGAAACTTCTGAGGCTGCGGTATCCCGTTGACTGGGTGGCGGGTCCGGGATTTTTTTGGACTGAGGGGGGGGTGAGAGAATGGGATGGAGTAACCTCCGGCAATAATCCGAAGCACCCATCGGTCCTGAGTGATCCCTTCCCAGGCCTTTAGGTGCTTCGAGAAACAACCCCCGACTGGCTCTGGAGCAGCACAGCCGGGCAATCCTTCAGGGACTATGAAAGGCTGAAGAGCCACGAAAGGACTCATGGTCTCCAGTGTTGCGAGGGCCTCTGCCGCCTCTGGGATGGTGTCTTCCGGAAGAATTTCCCCCTCCTCTGCCTCTGGAAGGGGAACCCTCCTGCTGAGAGGGGTAAGGCTTCTGAGATCTACGTTACCACATCTTCCTTCCTCTTTTAGCCTTGGGATAAGGCAGAAAGGGAGTGGAAAATCGGGCCCCTACGGCAGTCAGAGTCTTAAACTCCTGTTCACAGCAGGTTAGTGTGTCTTTTACCTTGGGTCCAAACAGGGAGGACCCATCAAAGGGGGCGTCGGCAAAAGAAGACTTAAAGGCCTCCGCGAAATGACACAGACGAAGCCAGGCTTGTCTCCGTAGAGCAATGCCTGTACCCGCCGCTCTACTCGCCCCTTCGGCCGCATAAGAAATGAGCCTCATGGACGAGTTCGAAATGGACGACATTGTAGCCAGCTGAGAGCCAACCGTCTGGGCCAGCTCCTCAGGCAGGTTACCCAAGAGGGTATCGGACAGCTCCTTAATCAGATCCCTCTGAAATCTGGTAAAGTGCGTAAGGTAGTTTAAGGACCTCAGTGTAAAGGCCGCTGAACTGAGGGTGCGCTTTCCGTACCGATCCATGCTCCTAGACTCCTTATTAGGAGGATGGACGGACGTAGAAGCCTCTGCTACATCTTGCTGGGTAGCAGATGCCACCACCAAAGCATCTACAGCCACACCTTTAGTTAGGAACTCTCTATCAGGGCGCCGAGAAATTTGTTTGGACGAGCAGGCACCGGTTCCACAGAGTCTGGGTGTTCCCACGCCCTTCGACAGATCAAATCCAAGAGCTCGTCGAAGGGCGGAGACACCCAGGAGGCGGAGGGCTGAGCCCCGAAGGCCTTCAGGAACACCGACTCATCAGCAGAGGGAGGTTTGGACTGCCAGCCGCCTCGTTGTTTTAGGGCTTCCAGGATGTCTGCAAAGGAGACATCATCCGAGGACGACTTGGGGGACCCCTCTGCATCATCGAGATCAGTGTCGGATGTCAGAGACTCATCAGGGGAGTCAACGTGCTTCCTCTTGCACGATCTCTTCCTGGGAGGTTCTTCCGAAGAGGCTTCAGAAGGACCTCCAGGAAGGGGAGAAACTCCAGCGGGGGTAACCTGAGGCCCGGGGGCTCCGCTGTCTAAGGACAGGGGGACTGCCAACGACCCAGTCTCCGTATGCAGGGAAGGAGCTGGGGAAACCGTGGAGGTAGCCAAGGAAGATTTGGCTAAAGCACTCCTCATAGCCCTGAAGGCAGGACCACCAGAATCCTGGGAGGGTCCCACCTCCGTGGCCACGACAGTGGACGGCACTCCCGCCGCCGACGCACCAAGAGGGAGACTTGGAACCGAAGGCATCAATCCCGAAGCCTCCCCCCCATGGCCGAAGGAAGAAGTCCGTGTACTGAACTCCGACCCAAGAGCCGGAGTTGGAGCAAGGGTCGGGCCCGACCCTAACACCTCCACAGGTTCCACCAGCACCGGCTCCAACGGTGCCGAAGCTGTTGGAGGAGGAACCACAGCAGGGGAGTGGACCATCGGCTCCGAAGCCAAATGGGCTGGAGCCGAAACTAGCTTTTGGAACACCGGAGACTGCAAGAGTCGAAGGAGCACCCTGTCGATGTCCGAATCAGACATCTTGGATGATCTAGAGGATACCGATCGGGCCCGAACCGATTTCTCCATCGGCTCCGAAGGGCTCGGGGACCGGCTCCGAATGGACTCCAACTATCGGCTCCGAGGAAGGTTTCAAGGAAATTTCCCTCGGTGCCGATAAGGACTTCGGCTCCGAGGGGGAAGAGTCTGAGCCGGTAACCCTTATCGGCTCCAATATCAGTGGAGCCGATGAGGGTGACCCGCCTCTCGATGCCCCAGACCTCGGCTCCGAAACCAGAGGGGTCGAGGCTGGAGGCATCGAGGCAGACTGTTCCGACCTCGGCTCAGAAGTCTATGGAGCCGATGGAGAAGTCTGCTTAGCTTTTTTAGCGGTCGGTTCCGACTGACTGGTCGGAGCCAACGCTTTCTTCTTTTTAGAAGGAGACGGAGAGGAAGATAAAGCCTCCTCGAAGGAAGGCTTGATTAATCCCTTGAGGATTAATTTGTTCTTCCTCTCCTGGAGTACCCTAGAAGAGAACGCGTGGCAGACACTACACGACTCTTGTAGGTGCTTGGCACCTAAGCAATAGACGCACGAGGAGTGGTCGTCCGTTATGGACATTTTAAAACCACACCTCGTGCATTTCTTAAACCCGGAGGGTTTGTGTTCTTTAGACATAACTGTTTTACCACAGAACCTATCTAAGTGACAAAAACACTAAACTAGACAAGGTAAAGTTAAATCCAACAACTTTAAAAAATTTTTTTTTTTTTTTTAACACTAAACACTAAACAGTTTAACAGACAGAAAAGAGAGAGAGAGTCAAGACCCTCTAACTTAAACTGGTACTTGACCCAAGAAAAATACACAAGCAGCAAAGCAACAGGGGAAGGCCCCTCTAACTCAAACGGGAAACCTTCCCTGACTAGAAAAATCACGAATTTTCCAACAAAAATTCACCAATCACACTAATATATCAACAATAGCTGTTAAAACAGCTTTTGGGTTCAAAGAAAGGAAATTTGTGACAGGAAAAAGCCTAAATAAATAGTACTTAGCCCAGCCAAGTTGAGACCACGTCTAAGCTTGTTAGCGGCAAACGAGATCTGGGGGATTAGTGGTGGTGCATCCTGGGATAAAGATAGCTCAGCCAATAAGAGGCCTCGCTCTATAGCATAAGCGTGCCGAGTCGGAGCCGAGGGATCGGCTCCGAACCCATCAGTTCAGAATGTAGGCGAGATAGGATCACATAACATCACATTTTAAACGAGTAGTAACCTGAGAAACTGAAGACATTAAACCACACAAATAAGGAGGGGAACTACAGATGGAACATTTCTCATGCATTCACAATTAATAAGAATACACTAACATTTGAATTTCACAATTCAAAATTCTAAAAATTAAAGTTGCAAAATCACTTTTTTCCCCAAACGTATCAATTGTTTTGCCTTCTTTGTAAAAGGAGAAGGATTATTATTAGCAAAATGCACGGCAGCAGCTAAATTACCTAAAGCTATAGCTGTTGGGTCAGGTCATGGATGGGTGCATAAAAATTTGAAAGACCGAGAAACTTTGTACATTCTGCTTTCTGAGGTACAGCAGGTTGGCTGTCCAGAAAATCACAGGCTGTGACAAACCTGTCCTCCAATGCAGACAGCACTGGAATGTTGGGAAAAGGTTTCTGAAATTCCAGTTGCAACCACTCTTAGTATTTTCACAGAGACTGACAAATCTCAGTGTTCTCCCACTGAAAACATTGGCATACTGTGGAAATAGTCTCAGAGAAAGAGAAACCTTCACAGGAAGATTCAGATACCATGTTCTCCTCGAGTCAGAAACAGAAATCTGAAAAGAAAAACTGCATCTGTCCCATCACATACCACTATGGATTCAATTTCTGGAATCTTTTCAGGAAAAGGGGAATTCCTTTTTGTTTTATCAGAAACAACTGTATAAGATGGATCAATAGCTTGTACTAGACCCTGAGCCAAATCTAAAAAAAAAAGAAATTACTCTTAGCCATTGGAATTGATGTAGGAGAAGGCAAATGTTTAGTTTTCAGTTTCGTTTGACAGGAAAGATAAGGCATATAGGTTTATTAATGGCAGCTGCTTCTTTTCTGGAGTCCTGACTCTCTCTGTGCACACTTAGTGCCCAACAGGTTGACATGCACCAGGCCTGTGTAATGCATAACTAGTCTCTGCTTAATTATATAAGTAGACCATGGACTTGCTCGTACACATGCATTCTCTTGTGACCTCTCATCTATATGGGATGCTCGTACACATGCATTCTCTTGTGACCTCTCATCTATATGGGAGAATTATATACAGACAGTATGCCATAAGCATATGCACCCTTCCCTCTCAGAAACAAGGGCAAGAAGACATCAGCCTTATCATTCTTCTCCTCCCAATGCAAGCTCCATCATTTTTTTGGTTCTCATTTCATTGGAATATATTAGTGCTATGATTCAGATGTATTCTGAATTTTTAGCCTGAAAAAAATGCAAAATATATGTTTGCAGCACAGAATGCCTAAATGGTTATATGAAAATACTGGATGTACTTAACAATAAAGGACCATATTTCCGTATAAAAATGAAATACTGCTGCAAAGTTCTGCGAGTAACATGTCATGACCCTTGTGGATAAATTAATATACAGAGTAGTAGAAAGTATATTGAGAACTGAGCAGTTTAAATTCTGATCAGGATGTTGTACAATTGACCCAATGCTTGCAGTGAAACAGAGTGGAGAAAAAACTGGAGATGAGGAAAGAGTTCAACTGGGCAAAAAAGCTGACTTGGGCAGTCCAGCAATGGTCTGAAGTCCCAGAAACACTGGCAAAATTAGTGCATACAAGGACCTAATGATACAAATCTGAGCAGTGTTCAAACTCACAGAGAAGTTTCTGTTGTGAGTGGGTGTGCATCAGGGTTCAACTTTGAGTCCTCTCTTGTTCATACTGGCAATAGACTACATCAGCAACAGGTCAGAAGGGATAGATCAACAAAAATGCGGAATGCAGATTGTGTGGCACTATAAGTAGACTCTGACTAGGAACTTAAGTGAACAATAGATGACTGGAATACAAAACTGAAGGCACATAGGATGAAAGTGAGTACAGAGAAGACATCTGTCATGGCAGCAAATGGGAGAAATTAGAGGAAGCAGAACATTAAAAACAGAAAGGCAAATAACTGAACAGGTTATCAGCTTCAAGTATCTGGGATGTATGGGTTAAGGAAAATGGAAATCTGCATTAAGAGATCAAAGCAAGAATCAGAGGTCTGTAATGACCGTCAAAAAGTCTCAGGGCTAGTGCATAATAGAAGAATTCCAAAGGATCTGAAAAGCATGATGCACAAAAAAGTGGGGTGATCAGTGCTTCAGTGCAGCACAGAAACCTCGTGAAGAAGCTGAGGATACTTAACTCATTCCCTCCGGAGCAGCTCAGAAAAAGCTGCCTGCTTAATTCCACCATAGGGACAACAGTGCAGCCTGAGCTCATTTTCAGAAAATCCATTTCTAATACCATACAGAAAACAAATGGTCATAACTCTATCTATAAGAGCTAGACTAAAACTGTAAACGCAAAAGTTGTCCAGCAGACACTGACCTTTCCAACAGTGTAAATGTTGATAATGCATATGAATACCAGCTTTAAAATGATACCTTAACCATTACTGTGTGATGCTCCTTTATAGTGATATTCACATAAATATGATTAATATAATATTTCCTCATAATTGATAAACAAAGCATAATATCTCATCACCTGTAACAGACAGAGCCTACATATCAATGTAGAAGTTGTGGGTCTGAATGTCAGCTTCAAAATGATGCATCATTTGTGTGATCACCATGCTCCCTTGCAAAGATATGGGCATAATAATGAGATGTATTGGAAATGTATAATTTTCATAATCATACAAGACTAAAACAAACTGTGATATCTGTACATGTGTACAGTGCAGACACAGTTCTTTTACCATGTTGTAATGAGTAACACTGTCTTCAAAATGAGGTATTACTTGGCAGACTGACATGCTCCCTTGCAAAATTATTTACCAAAATATGAAAAAATCAATTTCCATAACCTAACTCTAAAACAAACGTTGATATCCGCACATGTGTACAACATACAGGCACAATTCTTTTACCATGTTGGAACCAGCAATACTGTCTTCAAAATGAGGTATTACTTAGCATATTCAGATGCTTCCTTGAAAAGTTATTTACCAAAATATAAAAACATCATAATTTCCATAACCTAAATGAACTTTGATGTTGCATTCTCATTACAAATTTCTGTGCCACACCAAGGTAGCCAGCACTGGAAAACGCACAATTACTCCACTGCCATTCATACCAAATCTACCTAAGCCAAATATGAGGTACATTTGTCCTCCCAGGCAAAGGACAACCACAAGGCATTCCTGGGCTATGTCCACAACCTCAAATCATTAGACCATCTCCCAATCCCCTTAGAAAGTGATGATCCCTCACAGAGCCAGACACATGACTCATACAACTACAAACATGGAAAAACATGTGGGGAAAAGACAATGGCAACATATACATGTATACACACACACACATACACCTGGTACACAAATGAATCATTTACCCTATCAGCTTCTTCATTACTACATGTTATACACATGTCCCTAAATGAAACATTCACCCAAATGACCCCTTCAGGAAAACGTTGTGATATGCACAATCACCACACAGACATATATATATATACACACATATACATATATATATATATATATATATATATATATATATACATACGTATATATATATATATATATATATATATATATATATATATATATATATACACACACACACATATATATATATATATATATATATATATAAAGAAAAATAAATTAGGGGTTTAGTAGGGTAGGCAGTTGATGAAGAACGATGGGGGGTTGCTTGCAATGACTCCAAGCAGAGAAAAAAAACACAACCTGGCTTGTGCATTCATCAAAGTGATACTACTTATGTGAATAACAGTGACAGCAGCTGAGACTTTTCCCAGAAAAGTGATAATGACTCACTGCTACATTGTAACTGTATGTATTGCTAATGTGAAAATTACCTTCCTTTCATTACTGCAAAGGTATGCATGCTGAGACACAGGTGATAATTGCTGCACATAACCTGTTGAGTAGGCATTCATTATATTACATTGTGCAGCTATGTAACACAGACTATCATCAGTAAGGAGAAGACCTGAGTCATTCAGTCAAATAGCATAACTATTAGATATTACTGAGCCCTTCCTCCCACCTAAATTCCACACATGACTGATAAAGCCAGGAGAAATGCACCAAAGATATGGTAGCTCATTGCTGTCAGTAGTCACCTAGTGATGACCTTTACCTCACTCAGGCAGTATAATCACAAATAGAATAATACAAGCAGAAGTGATGTAACCCAATGTAATTTGCAGACTGACTTTCTATATGTCCCCATAACCCCTCCAGTTGTTTGCATTCTGTATGCACAGGCACCAGAATGACACAAACTGGCCCAACAGTCACTTCAGCAGTGAGACCATGTATGCACAAGCACTTCCCTGACACACAATGAATTATTTCCCCAAGCAATATCCTCGCAATTATGAGTCTAATTATAGTGGCTGCCAGAAAAATAATTACTAGAAAATGGAAATCAAAGTCTAGACCAACTTCACAAGTAGTAGTGAATATAGTAACAGAGATAAAACAACTGGAAATGGGATCTTTAGAAAAGGTATGGAGCAAACTACATAGGAAAAAAATGAGAATGTTTACAACTACAGCTGGTTCAGTGTTGTTTGTGATTTATACTGTTTGCAACTAAAGTGATATGATTTTGTATGTTTTTCATTTATATAAATGTAAGATTGCCTTTGTTATATGTGTAAATTTAATAAAGATATTTGGGAAAAAAAACTGAAATGCTTGGCATTACTGGGCATTAGGAAATAGACAAAAGGTACATTATCACCCTTGAAAAATATAAAAGTATTGTAAATGGAATACATTTTTATTGTCAGCTTTGACAGACCCATGACTCCTTACCACTTCCATGTCCATAACTCTTACAATCCTAACTCACAATTTGCATAAGGACTGCAAATTCTACTGGGTTTTATAATCAACAATCTATGTCTTGAAAGACATTACCTGACAAGTCTCTTCTATGCTCGGACAGCTGTTGAGTGTAGTAACTAAGAGATCTACACCTGTATAGTAATGTGTATGTTCAGTCTCAGGGACTAGCTGGTACCAGCAAGCACATATGAACCTAAACCCCACCAGAACTTCCTGCCAGGGGCTATATATTGCCCTAAGGAAAGCAAACAATTTCCCTCAGGATAGCTGAAGTAGTGATCTATCACCTTATCCCACTCGTTCATGACTTGTGTCTTTCTCTCTCATCTCTTTTAATTCCTAGTTATTGGAGGCATAGTCCGGTAATCAGGAACAAAACTCCTAATGCCAGTTGGCCAGGTACTCAACAATTTTATCTGTGTTTGTTAACTGTCACAGTCTTCTAGACAAGCCCACTTTACAGGGGGTCTTACAAAAAGATTTCTGCACAAAGTAGAATGCTAACTGAAACATGTATGTTGCCCCAAAGTTAGTGGAATGTTAAATAAAAGGGTTGTACAGGACATTACACATTAGAGTTGTACATATATAATACTGAAAACAAAAATGATGCACTGTACTATGAAGTAAAAGCAGTTTATTTGTGCAAGCAAAGCATTAGTAGAATACCTCCACTGCCTGTGCTGTATTTGTGCAGGTTGTGCTGCTATTTTGATTGAAGAATCCTGCATACTGGTATTTTACATACGCATATTAATAACTAACAAACATTTCACTTCTGCAGTATTAACCAATTATAATCTCTGTGATTTACCAGAAAATACTACTTATTCCAAAGGACAGGAGCGATCAGGTTAGAGGAGCACTAACAAGTGTGCATTCCTGATCAATAAAAGATATCAAATTGGAATGTCTGGTAGTATTGGCTGACAATAATCTAAAGCGATTCAGGAAAAAGCTTAATATTATTATGATGGTTGTGAAAAATAAAAAGGCACATCCCAATCCCATCAGGTGTGCCTCACAATATCAGTGTTCAGTGATCAATATGAAGAGCAGTGATTTAACAAAAAATGAGTTACGTGTAACAATAGTCAGAAAAATAATAATAATACTAACAATTCAGTAATAGTACAACATTTAGATAGTGAGCCCTTCCTCCCAGCTAAATTCCACAAGTGACTGACAAAGCCAAGGAAACAGCCCAAAACATATGGTAGCCCCATCCTTAAAATACTCAGCAAGTAAGTCAGGAGACTTCTATAAGAAATTGATTGTCTTTTACTATACTTAGTGGCCTAGATAGTCAATGGAAGATACGCAATGTTAAAAACCAGAAAGTAATAACAATACTTTGCAGGTCGAAATCCAACCGAAACGGCCAGCAGAACCAAGTACTGGCAAGAAATAATGGAAGTAATAGTCACATCATGTTTCCTTTGTATACTGCACCCTTCAGTTAAAAGTCTGACCAGCAACTAAGCAGACGGGGACTAACAGTGGTTGTGTACCTCAAGGCTGGTCAAACAGGATAATGAACTTGAGCTTCGCCATCTTCAAAGTATCAAAAGCCAAATCCCATAGCACTGACTTGCAAGCTATAGGTCCCCCTCCATGACCCAGGAAAACCATGTATTATTGGAAACACTCACCATCCAACCCAACAGCATCAAGTACAGAATTTACTCAAAAAAACAAGCCACCCTGGTGGAATCACATCATCAATAGGTTGTGTAACAGAAGGCAGAAAGTCATAGCAAAAAGTAGGAGGTGCAGAACTCAGCAAGATAAAAGCTGTTTCAAACTACACAAACAGCTCTGAGGACAAATAAAATCTACCAAAGCCAAATCTGAGGTACACTTCTCCTACCACGCCAAGGACAACCAGAAGACATTCTTGAGCTATGTCCACAACCTCAAATGAACCACTGCCACAAACGCTCTCCATAAAGAGCTAACATAGACAAATAACTAGCATCTGAACCATGGACTAACACTAAATGGCAAGAAATGCACAACAGTACCCACCCCCCACCCCCCAGGAAGTCATCCAGCCCTTTTAACTGTCATATTGACACCACATCCCTAAGAGGTAACTCAGTAGTCAGGGATTTGGGGGCATGCACATACATTAATCTAACCTTTGACCATCACATGCCTACACTAGTGAGGAAATCATTCTGTGTTTTGAAACGTACAAACAAAGGTAAAGAATGTAGGTCCAAGGAAGAACTAAATGATGTCTCTTATATAATATGGCATCACTTGTTAGAGCATCTTTTAAATTTATAGTTTTGAACATTTTTCCAGTACGCAATGAAACAAACCATATGAACCAATGATTATTACTCTAATTGTAGGCTACCATAACCAGCATCGTAGAAAAATAACCAAAACATGTATCCAAATGCACTGTATTTAAATAACAAAAGAGGGAAGGATCAATAAATTAAAAATTAATGTTTGTGTTGTGAGCAAATTGCTCACCCCTCAGATGTGGTGGGAGGAGGGGGGGGTGACACTGCCAACACAACTGCTAAACTTTATGACAATCTGGGAGGATGCACTGTGATGTTCAGCTCTGGGGAGTTGTTGTCTTTCGGCTTTTCCCTGTTAGGTGTCGCCACAGTGGAACTCCAGTCCGCTAATGATTGCCAGTTGATTTTCAGGAACGCCGTGGTGCCAGCTCGACATTTAACCTTCAACGAAGGCACGCCCATTTACGCATGTCTTTCAAACGCCCACCCAACCGCGGGGAGGACATGCAGACTCCACACAGAATAGCTCTCTTTATTCCATATGAATGTAATTTAATTAGCGAATGTATGTGCAACTGCTAATATATATTATTTAATGACAGTTTATATGTATTCCTGAATGTTTGTTTAAAAAAAGTTTGCCACATGTTGTAGCTTTTCTTCATTCACTGAAAAGGGTGTTTTTTTTTTTACTAAATCGAGTCAGACAAACCCAAGAAACGAAAGCAAAATAAAATAAATAAAATAAAGTTGCTACTGAGGAGATTAAAGGGAGGAAACTCTTAGTAATGTATAAAATTGTCCTTGATTTTGGGCCTTTGTAGCCCCCATTAATTTTGGATTAATTCAAAATTCTTGCAAAAAGAATTTGAAAGGTTTGCTCCCAGTAGTTATAAAACATAGCTCAAATATTGTCACACATGCATTCTAAGATAAAGTTATACATATTTATGATGTTTTAACATTTTAGCAGTTATTATTTAAACGGATTACAAATGTAAAACTGCATGACATGAGTTCATTCTGCTAAAGTCTGCTGTTAATAACAGAAAGAAATCTCACTGTACAATAAAAGCTTCCAGTGTTTCCGTGGTGGTTTGGGTATAACTAAGTTACTTTCCCTTTCTGGAGATGGTGGTGAGGTGGAAACTGTCTGGTACTTTTGAATGCACAAACACTGGCATACTACTAAAATGAAGTCAGAAAACATTGACAAATTCTAGCCTACTAAAAATTCCATATATCAGCATTGATGCTGCTAAGGAAAGGGTATTTAGTAATAGGTTAGTAATATGTGTAGGGTTAGGGATTGGCTTAGCATATATGAGTAATGTAGGCAGGGGGGGATGTGTCCCTTTCCAAAGTGGATCATTGTTCTCTCCTTCCTCCACCCAACTCAAAGGTATATCCCAGGATCCATCTTGTCTCCTGTATTTTTCTCCCCTTTTTTTTAATCACCTACCAGTGGGCCTCTTGTATCTCAAAGTCATTCTAAAGACAATTTTCACAGTTTGCCATGAAAACAGAAGTTGAAGAATGTGTCTTTTTCCTGAATGGATACATAAGAACACATAAGAATACATTCACATAAGACCATGAAGACAACATATTTGATCATCATCCTATAAACCTAATCACAAGCCCTGCAGTATAAATGTAATACACCTAGACCCTTCCTGGAAATAAATCTGCCTGACTTCCTAACCATAATCTCTAACCCTAAAACTTCTAGTTGCTCAGTAATGCTTATCCCAAACCCTGACACCAAAATATACATTTCAGTTGTTCTCTAAACCCAAAACTTGCTTTCACTCACTAAACCTAATCCCAAGCCTTCTTCCCTGTCCCTAAACCTAAAAGTTCCATTTTCTCTACAGCACATCACAAACCATAGTCCCTAACGCTAAATACTCCAGTCACCCCTAATCCTGATGTATAATCTCCTGGTCCTCCAAATCCCTCTTCATGGCTGCCACACTTACCTCTTTACCTAAAAAAGAAAGAAAATTAAGGGAATATCTTCAAAACAGGAGAGTCCAAAAATAAAAAAAATAAATTAAAACTTTTACCACAGAAACTGTTAGCAGATTATCGCCACCATAACGGTGATAAAACAGGAAACTATGTTTTTGAATTCTTTTCAACAAATGTCTCAGAAATGCTCCTGCAATCTTATCATAAATGTTGTAATAGTCTGAGCCATGTAAAATACATTGCAGGGGCATCTCAGGGCATAATTTACACCTTCTACATTGCATGTATAATTACGTCCACTTCAATGCTTACCAGTGTTAAAATTATTGACAATGTGTTTACATACAAGACAATAACCAAATGGATATATGCACTCTTTGGATTTTGAATATCACAGATGTGTTTGCATTCATCCTCTCATTGCACTACACCACAACTGACGTTTACAAAAGCGAATCACCAAAAACCGCACAACTACCTACTCCAGATCGCACAAACTTGGAGAAGAGGGAGGAAGTAAGGAAAAATGCAAAACTGACCTTCTCTCTATTCGCCGCCGTGACAAGATACCAGCAATTTCCCAACCGACAAACAGTAAATCAACCTTTCCCTCAGTCAGTGAGTTTTACATAACCTACTCTCCGCTCACACATGCACCTAACAGCCGTGTGCCCTTTGCTTGCTGCCTCACTCTTTATAACAGCTCATACTTACTGTCACTTTTACTTAGAGATTACCTTGTCTTGTTACTGTCCCTCAGCAAATGAAAAATCTTGGCACAAAACATAAGGGTCAAAGCATACAGTATTATTAAAGTTACATGCTATATTGTGTGTAGAAAGTTCAGTACAGGCAAGATACAAGGAGTAAAACTTGTGATACATTGCACTTAGCATTGTTTTTCTTTCAAAGATGAATGCATCGGGGAGGGCAGCGTAATAATTACTGTGCGGATTCCTTTTCTTTTTTTTTTTTGGAAGCACACCTCTAAGCAAGAAAGCTGCTTGATTTCTAACTTTTTTCTTACAATTTTTGACAGGTAATTAAGATTAACAAGTTTTGGCTAGTAGATAAACTCCAAGATTGTCAAGAGTGCATGGAAGTAACTTTAAAAAGGTATAGAATGAAACCATCTTACCGTACTGATGACTTAGGCAGGCTCAGTCATGAAAATTGGCGGCTGAAGTTAGGGTCTTCTCAAGAATGCACTGGGATCTCCATTGCAGCTTCCAATGGTACGCAAACGTCATGATAAATAGAGGAATACAGTAGATAATTCCACAAAATGCAGAAAAAGAGGGAATATCTACTGTAGGACCCTCTTTTTATTTGGAAAGAACAGAGTGGGGGGTGTTAAGTAAGAAGTGACTCATTGGCTGCCACAGTTACTTAATGAAAATCGGCTTGCTGTTGAGCTGCAAATACAGGCTGCTTTGCAAACCGATTTTCTAAATAAAAAGTCAAATATGAAGACAACAAAACTCCACACTGAAACTTAAGTTGACAAGGTAAATGACAAAGTTCAGTTACATTTTCAACTTAATTTTCAGCAGTGGAGCTATAATATGCCTGCAAACTTACATACGCTGGGAGAAGGCAGTCGGATGTAACAGCATGTAATTACTACTGTCTCACTGCGTGCTCGGTGTTACTACTGTCTCACTGCGTGCTCGGTGTTAAGCACAGAGGCGGCATGAGATGATAGTCGGGGTTAATGAGAGGTGTAGTAGGATGTACCTGTGGGACAGAAACAGAAATGAAGACACAAGAGGGACACACCAAGAAATACAGTAAAGTGGAAGACAGAGTAGGCCCAGATGTAGAGAAACTAAAGAAGAACAGATTACAATGGTTCAGTTACATGTGCAGGAAAGCAGAAGGTAATTTGGTAAAATAGATTTTTGAGAGATAGGAAGAAGGAAACTGGAGGCAAAAGATGAGAAGCCAAGAGAGAACATGTCACAGACATGACTGGTAAAGAAAGTAGGAGTGCACCTCTGAATCAAGACAGGTGATGACAATTGAAAAGACACCCAAATCCTGTATAAAAATGAGAAGGGGATGATTGCGACGATGACCCTCAGCTACAAAATGCAATGGAGGGTTGCAGCTTTGCCAGCTTGTCTGTTTTAGCGGGGAGGATGTGGCTGCACATCTCTGGGTACTCAGTTCCTCTGTAAAATACCTGATCGAGTCCAGTGTTCCGAAAAGTGTTGGCTTCAAGGAGAAGGCAGGGCTATATTGAAGAGTTCCCTCACTTGCAAAAGCAGCTGACACACCTTTGCTGAAGTCCACTGCACACTGAACACTGGGGCACTTGGCATGTGGAGAAGGGTTAGTCTTAAAAGTAAAAAGTAAAATGGTTGCAGTTCAAATCTATTCTCCACTGCTCGTCTCCTACCACTAAGAAGAATGAATGGACTACAGGTCTCTCTGCTCCAGGAGGTCAAGAATAGGGTAATGTTTTGAGCGATGGCAACCAAGGTTAAAGAGAAAAATTAGAATCTCAGTGCACTGCAGTTTGGAAGTCTGTAACATTCTAATAGTCATGGAGGCCTACTGCGGAAGACTAACAATTCTCTGAACCACACTGACATTTTCTAGTAAAATCTTTTGGATGACAAATCTGAATACTCAGTTGAAAGCTGTAGTTAAGTAGTGATTTTAGGTACAAAGGTAGCTGCATATTGAAGTTCTACCTGTGAAAATCACAGTTCCCTGTAATGCCCACTCCCATTTTATGATGAATAGAAAATATTACTTTCCCGGGAAAAATGTTTTTATTCTTAACTTATAAAACCAAAATACATTTGTGATTTTATATATTGCACATCTGTCCCCTTTGAGGAAAAAGCAAAAATGCAAATTTTTTTGTGAACTGAATCTAAAAATGTCTGCATTACTGAGACAGCCAATTCACAGGGTAAACTTGCCAAAACATAGTTGTGTCTTCAATGTTTCTCAAAATACAGCAACCAATAGTGTTGGCTCCTTTTGTACACAATCACACCAACACATACACTGTTCTAGTGGAATGTGCCCTTTCTACATGGGTACTCAATCTATCTCATACATATGATGACAATGTTGCTGTCAGAGCCATGCAGTGTCCCTATAACAAACCATATCAATAATCATTCAGCCGTGACACTATAAATGCCATTTGCCTTCATAAACAACCTGTCGCCCAAAAATAACCACATTCTTTACACTACACGTCTGATGTTTTACTAATAAGAAAATTAAAGACAATGTCCACAGTAGTGAATTTCAGTTTGCTGCTGTGAGAAACATACTGCCTCAACAAGTCATATAATTTTTATTTGACAGTGCCCACATAGCCGCCCTGTGCTTTCATGTACAGCATGCCTCCTCATACAATCCTGAAAGAAAAAAAACAGCCACCTTCTATAGGCACCTCTGACATATGCTTGTGAGGAAACTGAAAGACATAATTATCTCAGTAATATATTTCACTTGTTGTTCTTGGAAACACGCACTGCCCCCTAGAATAAGTCGTATCAATGACAGCTATTTCTTTACATACAGCCTGTTACCTAAAATAAAACAGCCTCTTTCATCACACATTTCTGATGCATTTGTGATGAAAGTGAATCATTTAATGGCTTCAGTAATAAATTTCAATTCAGTGTGCACAGAAACATGCAATGCTCTTACACTATCAATGTCATGTAAGTATGTAACACTGTCACACATAGTCTACCTTACCATGCCTCTAAAAAAAGTAGTCATTCTTTGTGCATGTCTTTGATGTTAAACTGTGATAAAAGTAAAACAAACTTTCACAATAATTTGTTTTATTACACACTGCATCACTCAACCAAGCTATGGCAACAATCATCTAAATGCCCTCACATTTATCCACAGAATACTCCACCAAACATATACCCACACGTGGTGATCACCTGCAATGTGTGATCATCAAAAGTGAAAAATTATCACAGTAATGCATTTCAACTGGTTTGCACAGCAAGCTCACCCCACCCAAATCACCAGAACAAAATACATTTTTATATATATATATATATATATATATATATATATATATATATATATATATATATACACACACACACATATATATATATATATATATATATATATATACACACACATATATATATATATATATATATATATATATATATATGACAGGATTGTTTTGCAAGCAGTATATAATGTTTCCACTAGTCACAGATAAATTTGTTTTTCTGACAATATAAGAAAAATATATCCGAAAGAAAACTGTCCCTAAAAATCAGGGTCTCTGCTACTACTGGCTGTCTCTAGTCAAAGGGCTAGAGATCACCATGAAAGAACATGAGATAATTTACTGAAAGTAACCAATCTCTGGTGCTTAAAAGTACATAGCAATAGAACATGAAATAGTTACACTCATCCTGTCAATATGTTAGCAGGGTACAGGTGAGAAGTCATGACCTCTTATTAGTCACTATATTTTCCATTCCTTTTAACAGGAAACTTCAAAGTTATTATTTGGCTAGTACAATTACTCCAACTGGCACAGTGGCATATAGGGATAAAGTCCTTGTTACAACCCAAGTGATCCTGTTCTTGATTAGTGGTTCAGGTATCCAAGGTACTTGTAGAAAGGTTGGGTTGTCCCATCCTAGGGGAGGCAGGGAACTTGTGTTCAGGGACACAAAATAATTGAAGCTTCCTGGGGGAGGCTGGGAAGCCATTTATGATATTCTATTGCAGATGGATTGGGCAACATGGCAGCAACAGTTTTCTGCAGAAGTTAGGCGTGGATCAGCATGGTTCACCTACTGCACGACCCTGCAGAAGTTGTCAAGTGCATAAGTCAAGGGGGGGGGGGGTGGTGGAAAGAAACTGAGCAGGTCATAACTGAACTGAAACTGAAAACCACCCTCAGCAAATGGTTAGTGGCAGACCCACCAGGAGGCCCTTAGTATCCACTTCAGCTCTAAAAAGGGGAAGGTGCTCTTGATAGTACTAAATCCAAGGTAGGTGAAAACTTAGCCCTAGGCAACATTCTGGGATCCGAAGAGATAGGATCAGTGGAGAGTTTAGCTGGATCCAACGGATGATGGATCACTGTAGACTTCGGCTCAGACTTGTGCTTCTTTTTGGGTGGATGGGCAGAAGATGGAGTCGACGATACCAAAGGGTTGGGAGACTTGGTAGAAGGCTCCTTAGATTTCTTTGTGGGGGATTGAGGCTTAGAGATAGCTTCACCAAAGGAAGGAGGAAGTAAACCTTTCAAAATTAACTTGTTCTTCCTGTCCATGCTGCTTGCTGATTAAAATTTCTACAAATAGAGCAGTCAATCTGAAGATGGTCCAGGCCTAAACAGTATATGCATAAGGTATGGATGTTAGACAAGGGCAATCTGTGCCCACACTTTTGACATTTTTTGAAACCCGAAGGTCTTTTATCAGACGTACTGTAGAAATAAAGGAAAAAACTACCAAGTAAAGGTAAGAAAAGCTTTTTTTTTATCTATATAGAAGAAAACAAAAGAAAAAGACACCAGCTGTGGTATCGAGAAGTAAACAACAAAGTATAAAAAGGTGAAGACATAAAAAAGGGAAGTTCAAAAGATACCAATTATGGTAAATAAAAGTTACATAAAGTGTAATGGGAAGGGAGAAAGACTAATACTAAATTTATATAGAAAATTAAGTAAAAACACTTATTTTATTGAAGAAATAGCCCAAGAGCTCAGGCTGACCAAGTCTATTCTTGAAAGTGGCAAACGAGATCTGAGGTATATTAGGGGTTGGTGCATTATGGCTAGGTTGGAGCTTGAGAGCTTTTTGGTGGTCATGAGCTATAGTAATGGCAGAGTCGGATCCAAGGTTTGGACCCAAACCCAATAGTTGAGGAATGAATGAAATCAACATCAGATCTAATCCTATAGAGGGTGTCAGTCACACTTGCAGCACGCATACTGCCCAGGATAAAGAGCCTACACATAAAATTACTTATGCTGAGGTACTCAGAGGTAACCTTCCTAAAACACAAAGACCTCCTGCATAATACAATAAAAAAAGGGTCCTCAGCCATCACATAAACACTCCATTAAAACACCACCCACTGCTACACATAACATTGTATCCAATGCCTCCACTGCTAAGCCCTTAAAGCAAACAGGCACACAGCCAAATTTTCTGGTCATTGTTGATTCTATAGTGAAGCAGACCAATGTCCCCCCTCACCAGACTAAGTAAGGGAGAGTCACAGTTAGCTGTCTTTCCGAAGCTAAGATCCATCAAGTCACACAGGTACTCAAGCCACTGAACAACAGGTACCAGTATAACTCTGTCATAGTCCATGTGGGTGTTAATTGTCGCTTGTCTGGTTAAGATAAAACAGATGAATATTTGTGGGTTCTGTTCAAGCAGCTTTATTACACATAACCACATCAGAAAGGAGGCTTGGTAACTTAAACTTAAATAAACTTATAAACAGACTACCACACTCGTACACGTTAACATTCTGGCTGTTCCCTCAAAATGGCACTGCTGCCTCCACATAGTCACTATTTATATGCACGTGCTACATCTGGAAATGCTTCTTAAACATACACATGCTCTGATCTACATCCTCCCTCTGAGAAATAGTTCATATACGAAATGACAGTATTCAATGATATGCAATTTACCGAAATTATCTTTTGACATGCAGTTATACAGAACTAGTTATTTGACATGCAGTTATACAGAACTAGTTATTTGACATACAATCATCCAAAATTAGACACATATAAAACAATTATGTCCATGTTGCTGTGTATTTTACACTAGGTCTGGAAATGCGACCTGATCGTGTAACATAAAAGTCAGAAGTGGATCTAGCAACGGGGGCAGTCTTTAAGGAATGTTCAACTTTGGGGACATTTGGGACGTCATCAGGAATGGGAATGGATACTGCGGCATGTTTTTCTATACAAGCATTGTCTGGACTGCTCCGATATCTAGAGTCTGTATTACAGGTACAATGCGTCAACATCGTTTCTGACAAAGGAAGAAGATGATGTATGCATTTTCACCTGTACTCTATACCCTTAGATTCCACTAAGTAGGACCTCAGCTCGGTACATATACCTCTCACTTGACCAATTCGATCAAAGCCTTTCGCCATTTGCATTCTCACTGTCTCTCCTTGTTTTAATGGACAAAGAAATCTGCTCCTTTTATCATAGCCGGACTTCTAAGAACACTTCTTAAAAAGTTGACCTTTGATTGCTTTGTTGTTTTTATCATTAGGCATCAACAAACTAGAATAGGCAAGGTTGTTCTTGTTTGCCTGGATAGAAGTCTCTGAGCAGGTGAGCCTAGTTAGTTGTCACGGGGTATATTTCTGAGATTGAGTAAATTCAAGAAGATATCAGTATTGTCACACTTTGACCTCTCCAGTAATTGCTTTGCAGTCTGTACTGTATGTTCATCAAGGCCGTTTGACTGAAGATATTCAGGGCTGCTAGCAACATGGATAAATTTCCACTCTTTAGCAAATCTCTGAAACAGTTGACTGGTAAACTGAGAACCATTGTCAGAAATAACTGTGTGGACTACCACGGACTGAGAAATAACGTTTCATCTTAATAACAGCAGCACTGGATGTTAGGTTAGGTAGCAATTCAATCTCAAACCAGTTCAAATAAGAGTCTACCAACACTTAAATAATGTTGACTGTTCCACTCAAATATATCAGTTGCTACTGTTGACCAAGATAGTTCGTGAATTTGGCTTAGCTGAAGTGGCTCTTTCTGCAAATGCAGCTTAGTACTGTTGCACACTGAACAAGAAGAAAGCACTTTATCAACGTCCTTTGGTAGAGAGGGCCAAAATAGTATAACTCTCACCCTTCTTTTGATAAAAGTCAGAACTTGGGTGGCCACGATGCAAAATCTGAATATATCCATGTTGTAAGGAAGTAGGAACAACTTTTGGACTTCTGAAAATGATATCATCTTCCATCAGCATCTCGTCTCTGTATGGAAAGTAAGGTTGTACTTCTGGTGGTGCACAGGTTTGCTTTGACGGTCATTCTGAATTGATGAAGTGGTTGAGCTTTTGCAAAATTGGATCAGTCTTTGTATGATCTCTTAGCTCAGGAAGTCTTGTGGTAGAAAAAATATGCACTTTCATAACATCAAAGTCAAAATTCTTTGCATGAAGCTGTTCTGTGGTATTTCTGGGTGATCTGGATAAGGTATCAGTCAGATAAAGAAATTTACCTTTTGTATAGACCATTTTGAAATTGTACTTTTGCAATTTAAGCATCATTCTTTGTATTCTTGCTGGAGTGGAATGCACAGGCTTCTTTAAAATAGTAACTAGAGGTTGATGGTCAGTTTCCATCTGGATAGCTTGGCCATATATATATAATCATGGAACTTCGAACACAGGAACACAACTGCCAAAAGTTCCTTCTCAATTTGAGCATCCATCTCAGTTTGGGTAAGACTTCTAGATGCATAGGCAACAGGTGTGCCCTCTTGATGAATAACTGTGCCAAGACTGAACTCTGAAGCATCACAGGAAAGAACTACTGGTTTATGGACATCACAGCATCTTAATGAAAGTGGGTTAGCTGTTTGAGGTTATCAAATGCTCTCTGGTGTTGTTTTAACCACGATCATGCAACATTTTTGAGCGTCAGCTCTCTTAAAGGTGCTGACAGCTCACTAAAGTCAGGGATAAATTTGCCCAAATAGTTAACCATACCAAGAAAAAGCTGTAGAAGTTGGACATTGTCTGGAGTTGGCATCTCAAGAATGGCTGCTTGCTTAGAAGGATCTGGTTGTAAGCCAGTACTGGTAAATAAATACCTACATAAGTAGCTTCTGGTAGTCTGAATTTGCACTTCAGAGGATTGAGCTTTAAATTCACTTCATGCACTCTGTCCTGAAATTTCTTGAGGTTTCTGTCATGCTCTGCTTCACCATTACCTCCAGCCAGTAATTCATAAACTATTAATGCACATGAGTAGCCAGAAAAAATTTGCTCCATTGCACGCTGAAAGACTTCACTGGCAGAATTTATTCCAAAAAGGCATCCTGAGGAATCTGTATCTATCAAATGGGGTTACTGAATGTAGTCAGTAATGAAGATTTACAATCAAGCATCACATGCTAAAATGAACTCTTGACATCTAAGACAGAAAAAACAGTAGCATTTGGCATGAGGCTTGCAATTTCCTCGACTGTACGCATAGGATGACGAGGTCTTTGTAATGCTTTGTTCAAGTCTCTTGGCTCAATGCATATTCTGATTTCATCTGAATTTTTCTTATGAGCAGCTACCATGGAAGATACCCACTCAGTTGGTTCTCTGACTGGACAAATCATACCTTGCTGCATCATTTTGTCTAACTGGATCTTGACTTTATCCTGCATAGCTATTGGAAGTCTTCTTGCTGGTCTGACCACTGGACTGCCCTCTGGGTCTACTTTCATGGAGTATACAACTGGAAGTTTGCCTAGCTTGGCATCAAACAGATCAGCATACTCTGAGAAAATAGTATTAGTAAAGCTGGAAATGGGACACGTGCTTATATGATGTACTACTTTGGTAGAAAAAAGCAGTTTCATTCCAAAGCTGTTTCTGAGACCCAATAATGACTGCACGGGTCTTTGGACTACATAAAATTGCAAGTTGTAACTGTTTCCAGCTGAATAGCATGAAAGCATTACTGAACCTTTGATATGAATCTCTTCACCTTCATAAGCAACAAGCTTCACACAACTGACCAAATTAAATTGCTCACCAACCCTCACTTTAGCAAATGTTTCTGCTGACATTGCATTACACTTTGAACCAGTGTCGGCTTTGAGCTCTGTGGGCTTACCATTGATTAGGACAGTACAAAACACTTCATTATTTGCCAGTAAATCTACTGCATTAACATTTTCACCGACCACTGATACACCATCTACACAGAAAGCAGGGTTGCAGCTATGATCAATATGATAAATATGATCAACTTGTTTTTTTGAGTGACCTTTCTAACTGAATTATGCTTGCTTGATTTACAAAACTTTTGAAAATGATTCCATTTTTTACACTTGTGGCAGTGCTGACCAAATGCCAAGCACTTCTCTCTTTTAGACTCATGATTGGCACTACAATTACGACAGTTAACAATAAAACTTGACTTGGGTTTTGCTGACTCACTCTTACTCACTTATACTGTACTGAGCATGCTCCTTTCACTAAGCTAGTCCTGGAACTTGCTGAAAAGCTCTGGGTTCTCCTTGTCACAACCACAGGGGTTGCTGCTGCTATGTGCTTAGGCCTGCTTCTGCTTGTCACTTGTTGCATGCTGTCTACGTTTGCTCTACAGGCTGCTGAAACCATGCTCTTATCACTTGTAAGCATACTTGTGTGTGTTTCTGTGAGCTCATGGATTTGACAAATCTCTATGGCTTTGCTTAATGTTAAATCACCACTGCAGCACTATTAATATCACACACAAGCCTGCCCTTTATTAACTCATCTTTCAAGTCACCAAATCTGCACGTTTTAGCTTTGTTTCTCAAGTCAGTGATATAAGCTACAAATGTTTCACCTGGTTTTTGGTCTCTTCTATAAAATAAGTGCCTCTCAAATGTAACATTTGTCCAGGGATAGCACGTTTCTGTAAATTTACGTTTTAAGCACTCGAGAGCCTCCCTTGCTTCAGCCAGTACCTCAATATGACAGCTTGTCCCTTCTTCATACATTTCTGGTGCATACACACATGAACACTCTCTTTTTATAGCTTCTGACCCAGCTAAGTTAAGCAAAATAAATGCCCTTGTATATGCATCTTTGTCAGAAAAAGCTGCTTGTATGAAAATATCATATTCCTGCTCGAAAACTCTCCAGTTCTCTGCTATATTATGATCAAACACAAGTGGACTTGGTCTACAAAATGCCTCTGCCATATCAACACACAGTAGTGAAGGTGCTTGAAATTATGTACGGACATACACACACAAATATATGCCAAACTTTATGCCAGTACTTGTAATTATGCCCAATAGCACAATAAACTCTTTGAAATCACTGTACTTTGCCAAATAAGTCTCCGTAGCACAAGAATACTCTGAAATCACTGCAATTTATGAAACCACTCCTTATCAGTGTAAGAAATACTTTGAAATTACTATTTTATGAATTAACTGTACACGGTAGAAAATGCTCAGAGTAAGAAACACTTTGAGATTAATGCACTTTGCAAACAAACTGTACACAGCACAAGAACCTTTCAAAACGGCTATACTTTGTGAAATAAATCTGTACAGTGCAAGAAACACACTGAAATCATGGCTTTCTGTGAATAAATGCACACAGCACAAGAAACTTTTTGAAATGGTTGTACTTTGCACTCTGCAATATAACTATACTTTGCACACAGTAAATCCTTTGAAATAATTGCACTATAATAAAGCACACACCAAACAGTTTGCACACTCTTGATACTTAGAACTCTAGTTATGCTTTGAATGGCTTCGGTCAATGCAAAAATACAGTAAACTCTCAGTTAACCTGCAACCATGGGGATTGGCAGATGCTGGATAACTGTAGTTTCTGGTTGCTTGGGAGTTACTATTATAAATAGACCTGACTAATACTGTACCCTATACTATTTGTTTGGTTTGACTTATTCTCAGGTTGCAGAGAAAGTCAATTTATTCCCTTCTTCCTTTTTAAAACTCTAAAAACGTTAATGTATGTTTCTGCAGGGGAAAAATTGTACTGTATTTCTGCGATTTTTTTTTTTTGTTGGTTGCTTGAGTGCGCCAGTTGTTTGAGTTCCGCTTAAATGAGAGTTTACAGTAGTAGTTTGTGACCAGTCTTTTACTAAAAAACATGCAGTTGCCTTGCTTTTTAAGTTTAATTTGCCCTTTTATCATACTCATGTCCTTTTAATCTTTTATCATGCTCTTTATACGTTTCTTATGCCCGTTTTACTCTAAACATGCTCATTATGCAAACCAAAGATAATTCTGAGCCCCATATAAATACGCTTTAGCAAATATTGTGGTTTGGGACATTTTGTTTAATTAATAATGCCGTTTGCACCTTTTGTTTACTTAATAATATGTTTTTGTGCTCCACGTTTGATTAATAATGCCACTTCATTTTCTTTGCCAAATAAATAATTTGTGCAGTTTTCTTTACCTTTAGCTCGTTTCTGGCCGTTTTTCATTTGTCTGTGCTGTTTCACTCAACCTTCTTAGTCTGACTTCACCTTCAACTCTGCATCTCATGGCTCATAGAAATCTCTCTTCTAATCCCACTTCTGACACCACGTCGCTCATCTGGTCAGGATAAAACAGACTAACAACCTTGGGTTCTGTTCAAGCAGCTTTATTACACACAAACACATTAGAAACGAGGCTTTGTAACTTAAACGTATAAACAGACTGACTACCACACTCATACATGTTAACACTCTGGCTGTTCTCTCAAAATGGCACTGCTGCCTGCACATGCTCACTATTTATATGAATGTGCTACATCTGGAAATGCTTCTTAAAGGTACATACATGTACTCTGCTCTACATTAATGACCAGAGACGTACCTCTCTTGACTACATAAAGTGGCACATGATCAAGCTCACTGATTGTGTGTTTCAGGCAGGTATGAGCCTAGCACTGAACAGAATACTACCTTCTCAAAGGATGGTGCCATGTTACCAACAGAAAATGATTGATTTTAATACTGACTTAGCTTCTGGTGTCAGTCCAGGGGTCCAATATTTGACAGCCTGGGAGGACCCTTTAGGCTTTTGGATATTGGCAAAGACCTTTTCAACCCCCCCCCCCCGGCAAGTGCCTTTAGGCAATGCCAAACTGACGAATCTACAAATTTAACTGAAGCTATGAAGAAATATTTGAAGGTGGTACTGCTCAATGCTAGGAGTCTTAAGAAACTCCACTCCCTGCAAACCTTCTTCTCTGTGTACAGTGTACACACCTGTGTAGTAATGGAGACACTGTTTAAAGTCGCTGAGATTACCCCAGCAATGCAAGCCTATAATGCCTTTAACACCTTTAGACCAGCTACTGCACAGGAGGGAACTAAAGGTGGAGGAAGTGTCAGTCTATATTAAGACTAATCCCACATCCAGACTAGTTAAAGTGTATGATACACTGGAACTCATATATTTGCAACTCGCAATAAACAGGGTGCAGTACAATATCCTTGCAACATACGGGTCCCTCTCTATGTCACAGAAAACCCATACTATTTATCTCAATGTACTAGAATCCCTTACCGTTCAACCCAATATGATATTCATGGGGGAATCTCAACTATCCCTCTGTAGATTGGGAATCCTACACCATTTCTAACGCACATGCCCAGTGATTCCTAAACTTTGTTAATATGAACATTTTGGAAAAGTTGGTCCATTGTCCTACCAGGGGTATAAACATCCATGACCTTGTACTCACGAACATAGGTGACCAGTGTTCCTCACCCAATGTAATATCTTTGCTAGTCAGATCTGACCATAAGACAGTATTATTGAAATAAAAATTAAATTCAGGGATCTAAAAAAAAAAAAAAAAAAAAAAAAAAACTTTTAGTAATTATTCCAAGGCTAACTTCTCTCTACTAAGCAACACCTTGGCTAAATTTCAAGCAATTCCAAACCCAGTAAATATCATAGAATACACTGAGTTATTTAGAAAATCTCTGTACAGCCATATTGATAGCTGCATAGACCGAGCTGTGCCCACTCATATTAAGAATAAGACAAACTCAAAAGACAAGCCACCCTGGTGGAATCACACTATCAATCGGTTATACAACAAATCTTGACCAAGTGTAGGAGGAACAAAGCCATACATACTAAAAGCCCCCCGACCAAGCTAAACTGGCATCTAAGAGGGTTGATTAATACTTCAAGAGCTAAAGCTGAAGAAAAAATAGCTTCTCAGGCAAAGGACAACCGCAAAGCTTGCTACAGCTATGTTCGTAACCTCAGAGAAAATACACAACAATGCACAGAACGTATTGTAAATGGCATCACCCACACTGAACTGGAGTCCACTGCCAACCTTTTGGCTGACAGGTTCCACTCAAATATCTCCCCCCACTCCCCCGACAGTCCAAAGGAAATACTACATAACACAAGTCCTCCCCAACCATTACTATGGAACAGGTCATTAATGCACTTTCCAAGGCCAAAAACACTGGATTGATGGGCCCTGACAACATCCCGGGATGTTAAATAAATAGCCTGAAACATGACCTCTCAGGTCCAATTGAATCACTTTTCAATAGCAGCCTTTAGTCAGGTTTTGTGCCCAAGAAATGGAAGATGAATACAGTTATTTCTCTGCACAAAGAAGGTCCAGCCACTGATCTGGGTAAGTACAGGTCCATAAGTCCTACCAGCCTCTTATGTAAGGCCACTGAAAGAATCATCACAGACATGATACATGAGGACGTAGGTAACCTAAAAATGCTGGACTCATCACAATTGTGCTTCGTTGAAAGAAGGTCATGCCTATTTAATCTGGTAGGCTTCTTTGAAAGGGTCACCAAAGAACTGGATGAAGGTAAGACTGTGCACACAGCTTACCTCGACCTGGCCAAGGCTTTTGATGCAATATCCCACTCAGGCATTATAGACAAGCTTATTAATTTAAGTATAAACCCTATTATCACCCACTGGATAGCCAACTGGCTCGCTGACAGGACCCAGGAGGTCAAAATAGGTAAGGCCACTTTCACCAAGAGGCCAGTCAGTAGTGGAGTGCCCCAGGATATGGTAATGGGCCCACTCCTTTGTGGCATCTATTTCTCTGAAATGGAAGCAAATACTGAAGGGTTATGGCTGACTAAGTTTGCAGATGATTGCAAGCTGGGGGTTATCATCAACTCCCCTGCAGAGACTAAAATTCTTTAAGGTCTATCTCTGGTTAATAAATGGTGCCAAATCCTTGGTCTTAAACTCAATGCTAAGAAATGCATACTTGTACCCTTTGGGAAATCAACCATCCCGGATAACTACCATGTTGATAATACATCCCTAACAGTCGACCCAATGGTCAGGGATCTGGGCACACAAGTAGAAAGTAGCCTTACATTCAACCACCACGTGGCCACAGTGCTGAGGAAATCCTTTTATGTTGCACAACTTAATAAGTAAGGGCGTGGCATTTAGGTTCAAAGAGGTCATTATCCCACTGTACTCCATCGTTATCAGACAAAGCATAGAGTACACAGTCTCTTTGGTATGTACCTGCTCAGGCATATGCAGCAACTAGAACAACCTCAAAAGTTCCTTACAAAAGAATAAAAGGCATAACAAACCTGCCTTATGCAAAGCACAGTAAAGCCCTTTCCCTCTACTTAGTTTCCTATAAATTGCTGAGGGGTAATCTACATCTGACATACAAGGCATCTGCAACCCCCACACTTATGAATCTCCTACATATTCGTAAGTCAAAAAGTACCAGGAATACAAGGTCTAGGGACCTGATTTGGACTGCGACTTAAACAGAAAATGCTGGACAGATACGTGTCCCAGAGACTGCCCCTCCCATGGAGCAGGCTTCTTATCCATTTGAAGCTGAGTTCATCTATTACCCAGTTTAAGTACAACCTAGAAAAGTGGATGGGGAAATTTACACTGGGCCTGGCATCCATGTCACTTATGGACAGAGGTAGCTTGTAAATGCCTGGCCCTCAATGCCCTATTTGGATGTAGGGCATCATTATTCTTTTGTGAAAAACTTGGCTAGGCTTAGAAAGGCCCCTTGGGTCACTAGCCGAGTTACAATCTATGAAGAAGAGGTAAACAGGATGTGAAGTGACATTTTGAACATGGCCATTATCACAAATTGTTATACAGTGATTTTCTTTCTGTGGCATCAAAAACACCACTGAATAAAACAAATCGTTCCCAAACTGGTAAGGAGGAACTGGCTCTATTACTCCCTGAGACAACATATGTTGAAGTACTGGGCAATACAGAGGAGGCTGGTCTGGCAAATGAAGAATTACTCCCTGAAAAGGAGGAATTACCTCCCCCTGCCATCTATAACCTTTATGAATGATCTGCAAAACCCATTCATCTGAAACTATCTGTTGCCAAAGACTGAAATGGAGATTCAGACATTCTGTAAGGGATAGGAGTCTGCCAGGGTCTGTTGTGGGTGTGTGTGGTGGGGAGATAGGAGTCTGCCAGGGTCTGTTGTAGGTGTGTGGTGGGGGTGGGGAGATATGGTCCCTTAAATAGCCATTCTGACTTGTTAGACAGTCATTTGTTTTGGGGTATTCCCACGTCCTTTTTGGAACCCCACTTGCCATTGCTTCTCAAATGTCTGTTTACCAGTATATTGCTTTGTCTGTTTATTTTGTTTCATTTTTTAAACACCTTTATTGAATTATCACTTGTGACACAGGCAATCTTTAATTTATATAAAAGTTGTCAAACAATGCTAACAAGATCACATTTGCAAGCATCATACTTCACATACATTGTTATATATTCTATAATCTAAGCAACATTACATTTGTGCAACATTTGTGTTTCCTCCTACTTTATTTTGCTTTTCTTAAAAGTACTCAATTTTAATTATTCTGCTGCATTTATTACTGCTTGGTAGTAGCCTGATTAAATTTTAACTGTTATTCTAAGTCTTTTGGTTTAAGCACTCGGGCTTCATACAGCTTGTTTTACATTAAGAAGGTTTGTGGTTTTGCACTGTTGTGGCAGGACAGGTAGCTTACATCCTTCTAAGCTGGGAATTGCTGATTGAAGGCTAAGTGTCTGCTATTCTAAAAGTGTATTAGTTCTGGCTTAAACACTTGGGCTTCAGGCCAGTTATTCTAGATTAAGAAGGTTTGTGGTCTGCACTCTTTTGGGAGGAGAGGTTGGATTCTGCCCTTCTGAGCTGAGAATTTCTGGTCACAGGCTTATTGTGCCTGCTTATTTGAACTGTTTCTTTCTGAAATTGGTGCACCTTGTTGCTGTACCATAGACCAGATTCAGGCCTGCTGAATCTAGCTTTGTTTGTATAACTTGAGCACTGATCCAGGCCATCTTTTTTTGGAGAAGGTTCCTCTGAACCCTAGTAGCAGGAGTGTGCAGTTAGAACTTGTCTGATTGAATACTGCTGGAACAGGGCTCAGTTTTGAGCTTTTTTTCTGGTTAGTTGGGTAACTTGTTTAAATCAGTTTGTTTGTTTGCTATTATATATATATATATATATATATATATATATATATATATATATATATATATATATATATATAAATTGCACTTTATTCATCTGCTTTTAATGTATTTGTGTTTCTTCCTACTTTATTACTAGGGGCATTGACTACAACTTTGATCTGAGATATATAACAATAAGTATCCTTTTATGTGCATTTAAAGTGTTTTTTGATTGTATCTGCTTTATTTTCTGAAAAAAATATATACACTTCTTTCCTGCCTTTCTAAGCTAGTATAGTCCAGTTTTCAGGTTAGTGCCAAATTCAGGGCTGTGTTACAAATCACTGTTTGCCCATACCTTACTTGGATAGAAGGAAGTTTCTCTGTTCACCTGTGAGAGAGGGGAGCTTTGAGCAGCCTATCTGTCCCTGGAGGAGTGGTTTCAGCCCAGAAATTAGCAGTTTATTGACCATTTTGGGCTAATTTCTCTCTCTCTCTTTCATTTTCCTGCTATAAATACAGCATTTGCCTGGGTTTTGCGTGCCGGGCAGTGCCACTTATCTAGGGTATAACTATTCCCAGCTCCACAAAGTCTCCTCTTCAATTTATCCCTTGGAAGCAGACAAACTTTCAACTTAAGCACTCAAGCCATTAATTTCTCAGCCTGACACTTGCTCAAAACTCATAACAAGCACTTATAAACCCTAGCACTAGACTCTCCTATACTGTACAGAAGGACAAGGCTCTCTATTCGACCTTACCAGCCATTCAGAAAAACAGTTCACTGTACCTATCTAGGCATATACAAAGGGCAGTTTCAGGTGTACTCTCCAGTCCAGTTGGTGAATCTGGGCATTTTGAGGCAATGTTACAACTGCCTCATGTACACAGACAACCCTCTCCTCCTACCACCAAACACTAATACATGTGAGAGATGAAATTATACAGTCAAACTGGAGGCTAAACTCTCTTAACCCAAGACTGGATAAAGAGTCAAGAGGAGAAGGGAAATACCTGCATCACACCACCAGTCAGACACAGACCCATTAAACCAGCACTGGCAAAAAACACAAATACACGAAAACATTCTTGGAGGCTCTACATAAAAATCTGCAAAAGCAACAGAGACCTCCAAAGCAGACATCCAAGCAACCTCCACCCCCCCCCAACACAAATCATGAAACACATACTTCACAAAACCAGTGTGCCATGCAATCACAGCCCTTAAGGCAAAATAACATACCCAACATACTAGTAATAGGTGACTCTATAGTCAGGCACACTGACATCCCACTCACTAGGCTGAATAAGGCGAAGGTTATGGTTAGCTGCCTGTCAGGTGCCAGGATCTGCCACATAACACAAGCACTCAGGTCACTCCAGAACAAGTACAAATACGACTCTGTCATTGTCCATGTTGGTGTGAATGACCTGAGCCGTACCTCCCTGGACTACATGAAGAGAGACATGGAAGAGCTCTCTGATCACATAGCCCAGGCGGGTACGACCCTGACCCCGAGTAGCATCCTGCCCTCACCAAGGAGGATACCACAGTATAAAGAAAAAATTATCAAGTTCAACAATTGGCTACGTTTCTGGTGCCATTCAAAGGAGATCCAGTGTCTGTCTGCCTGGAATGACATGCTCGAGAAGCCACTCTGCTTCACTAGAGACGGCTTGTACCTGTCACCCTTAGGCTTTCGAATACTGGCCAAGGCTCTTGTCACCCCCATAGCGCCTTTTTTAGGCAAGACTCAAAAGACAAACCCACCGCCGTAAATAGTACAAGTAAAAAAAAAACTGAAGGTAATGCTACTCAGTGACAGAAGTCTAAACCTCAAAATGCGCGCACTTGAGGCACTCCTCAGTATGGAGAAATTCGATATGTGTGCAGTAACAGAAACCTGGTTTAAGGCTCTAGAGAGTACCCCAGCACTACCAGGCTACAACTCATACCATACATTTTGGCCACAGAACCCGGACCGAAATACAAAAGGCGGGGGCGTATCCATATTCATCAAGGATACCAACACCTCCAGGTTAGTGGCACAGCACAATGCTTCAGCGATCATCCATGTGCAACTAACAACAGGCAAAACTGCAATTCAAATTGTAGCTTGCTACAGATCACCCATCATGTCCTAGGACCCCCATTCCGTGTTTCTGGAAACATAAAGGTTCTACCAAACATCCTAATATTGGGTGATTTCAATTACCCAAACATTAACTGGGAGAACTACTCAAGTACTGACTCCCTTGCCTAACATTTCCTAGGATTTATAAACTCAAACGCCCTGGATAAACTGGTCAACACTCCCACCAGAGGTGACAACATACTGGACCTGGTCATCACCAACATGGGCAACCGGTGTTCCACACCGGAGGTCAACCTCTCGCTGGTTAGATCTGACCATAAACAAATCACTTTAGATATCCACATTCCGCCTCCACCCCTGGACAAGGAAACCGCCATGAAAAACGTTTCAAAAGCAAACTTCACATTACTGAAGACCAAGGTGGAAAGTTTCAAAGCCCCCATGCTAAAGGATAATACGGTCCAAGCTGCAAAATCCTTTACTAATGTATTCTGTGGGCACCTACAAGAATGCATGGATCGTGCTATCCCAAGCAAAACCAAGACTCACTCCTCCAAGAAAAGGAAACCAGTCTGGTGGACTCCTGCCATAAATAAGCTATACAATAGGGGGAGGAAACTAGTACAGAAAAGAGTAAAATCCCAAGAAGGGAACACATCCCTGATCAGTATCAGCAAGAAACTAAGATCCCTCATAAAATCATCCACGGCGAGCTTCGAAAGAAAAATTGCCAAGGACTCCAAAGATAACCACAAGGCATTCTTTAGCTATGTCAAGAATCTAAGTGGCAATGCTCAGATCTGCTCGGCATTAGTGCAGAATGGCACAAAATACACTGAACCGACCGATATCGCCAACATCCTGGCAGACAGGTTCAGCACAAACTTCACCCCCCCCTCTCACTCCCAAAAGAGCACATAACCATACCAGAAGAATGTAGCGCCCCTGAAATCAGACACTCAGGTTAAAACAGCCCTCTCCAAAGCCAAAAGCACAGCATCAATGAAACCGGACGGTGTTCCAAACTGCGTCCTACACGAGCTCACCTAAACACACTGTTCAAACTCAGCCTCTCCACAGGCTACGTATCCATAGAGTGGCGCACACCAATAGTTATTCCGCTCCACAAAAGTGGAGCCACAACAGACCCCGGGAACTATCACCTTACAAGCCTGACTAGCTTGGTCTGCAAGGTTATGGAGCGCATCATCATGGAACTCATTAACAGAGACATTGGAAACCTCCAAACACTAGACCCTACCCAGTTCGGCTTTGTTAAGGACAGATCATGCCTCCTAAACCTGGTGGACTTCTTTGAGACAGTTACCAAGGCTATAGACGAGGGAAAGGTGGTACACAGCCTACCTAGACCTCGCAAAGGCCTTTGACACCATTCTGGTATTATAGACAAGGTCACCAGCCTGAACATAAACCCCTGCATCACAAGATGGGTTGCCAACTGGCTCACGGACAGAATCCACATCTTGAGAGGTGCGGGAGCTAGGTCTGACTCTAAACCGGTTACAAGTGGCGTTCCCCAGGGATCAGTTCTAGGACCCCTCCTGTTCGGCATATACTTGTCAGAGGTACAGGCAAGCACAGGAGGACTATGGCTGACCAAGTTCACAGGTGACTGAAAACTAGGGGCTATAATTGACTCTTTGGCTGACACAGACATCCTCCAAAAGGGTCTCACTGAGACGGATACCTGGTGTCAAAATCATGGCCTCAAGCTAAATGCCAAAAAGTGCATAGTCATCCCCTTCGGAAAAAACAAAGTACCCACAAACTACCACATAGGTGGTAGTCCCCTAAATACGGAAGATGTAATAAGGGATCTGGGGACCCAAGTAGATAGTAATCTCTCCTTTGATAATCACATTGCCAAAGTGGTTAGAAAATCCTTCTATGTGGCCCACCTAATCACAAAAGGGTTCGCATCCAGATCAAAAGAGGTTATTGTGCCCCTCTACTCATCACTCATCAGACCCATCATGGAGTACAACGCCCCATTTGGGATGTACCTTACAAGACACCTGCAGCAGCTGAAAAGACCACAGAAGTACCTCACCAAGAGGATCACTGGCCTCAAACAGATACCCTATGCAGCTCGACTGAAGAAACTCCAGCTGTACTTGGTTGCATACCGCCTACTCAGTGGTGATCTCTGCCTGACATACAAGGCCATGTCCAACCCAGAATTGATGGACATGCTCCACACCTAAAGAAAACCTTATCCCCTCGAGCCACACGCTCTAGGGATCTAAACCTCACCACAACCTGCTGGAGGGATAGATTCCTGTCCCAGAGACTTCCCATGCTTTGGAACAAGATTCCAATCTACATTATGCAGAGCTCCTTGCTAACACTCTTCAAGAGAAACCTTGACGAGTGGATGGGAAACAAAGTTTACCTTGGGGATCACTTCAGTGGCTCTGTTGGACAGAGGCACAGGGAACTAAATCTAAGGGCGCAGCGAAAGCCAACACATTTTGGCTAAGCTTATAAATGCCTTCGGGCAGATAGCCTAGTACCTACCTATGAACCTACTGCATAAATTATTCAATTGCTGCCTTCTCTTAAAACTCACTACTTTTCAAAAACATTTTTCTGCATGCTTTGTTCTACAATTTCCATTTTTTCTACGTAATTTACTCATACCCTTTTCTGAAGATCCCACTTCATTTTCTTTTATCTCTGTTACAATATTCACTACAAGTATATTTGGTTCAGCTTTTCACTTACATTTTCTAGTAATTGTTCTTTGGCAGCAAACCAGATTTAAACTACTACATTCTATGCAATTAAGATCTTGCATTCCAGCTCAAAATATATCCCTTAGTTACACTCATTTGCCAGTATTCCTGACAGAGTACTCTGTAGGGAATTTTTGAAGTCGGCAAAGTCATTGCACTCCCAAAACATATGTTCCCAGTTCCCTCTTTCGTCCCCATCACACCTCTAGCATTTGCCATCTACATGAAGAAAAATTATTTGGAGTCTTCTTGAGGTTTAAAAGTATCTATGCAAACACTTCCAAGCAAAAATCCTAAACCTTCCAGATTCTGTTGCATATTTGGGAGCCATACATATGTAATTCCATTGTTTCTTTGGGAATTGCATATCTAATCTCTTTTCCTAATCTTTTCTGACCCCTTCTGATTTATTCATATAGTTATGGAATATTTTATATGCCCTACTAATTATCCCTTTTTTAACAGCAGCTTCTGTTCTATGTGTAACTATAATATCAACCAGTACAGGTCTTTCATTTAGCATTCCCTCATCCATTTCTGGCTATGCTCAGATATCAATTCCTTATAAGGAAGGCATTCACTAGTCCGCAATTCAAATGTGTTCTTGGCCACATCCCATTCAATTACCTTTCCTTCTCTAATTATTTGTTCCCAATACCTTGCTTCCTTTGTCATCTCATCTAGTCTCTGTACCTCTAATTGCAGTAATCCCAATCGGCAGAATCTCTTTTCTCCTTGGCTGTGTTGGCTTAGTTCTTAGTATACTTTCTGCTACTTTATGAATACAATATTCTGTATGACTGCTGTTATTTTCCTTAAGGATCTGTGTCCAAAATCCCGTTCTTACCATACTTCTTGAATTACACCCCCCCCCAACTTCATCTTCCCTTTCAACTCTGAATTGCAGCTTTCTGCTTGTGTTATGTATAGCAGCCTTAACAGTACAGCTCTAAAATATCCCTTCACATCAAGTATTTCTGAACCTCCTACTGGGAAGATCAACTTATCCCATTTGAATCTTGCCCTCTTCCCCTCACAGATAAAATCCTCCAACTCTGTTAACTGCTATGCACATCATCTCCTCTGGCTGAAAAAATATGCCTGACATGTGTATAAAACTAAAGGGACTAAAACATTTTACTGCTTGTATCTTGCTATCCATTTCCACAGCCAATAGTTTCCAGTTTCTCAGTTTTTGCATTCTCTTTTTAGTCTCTTTTCACATATACTTAGCTGTCATAAGAGAATCTTTTTTTTAATCCATACTCCTAAATACTTCATTTTATCATGTCCCCATAAATATGGGTATTGCTAGATCAATTCAGTTGTAGATATATATAGTTTATAGCTATAGCCTTAGCCTTCAGCATTTTACATCCCAAAAAATAGAACTGTTTCAGAAAATTCCATAATACTGAGTGTTCTTTTCTGGTTCCATCATATATAAAATAATATCCGCAACATTTCTTAAATACCATACCAATTACTTCCTTAAATGTCCGAATCCTTTTTTTTTTTTTTTTTGCCAATGGCTCAAAATGTAATGCAAATAAAGAGGAAAGAGGACAACCCTATCGGCACAACTAATCAGAAAGGAACCCTTCTCACTTTGATTTTTGCCTCCAGTCCATCATATATTCTTCTAATTAACCTGATGATTGTATCAGGAAATGCAAATGCTGCCACTGTCCTAGTCATAAAATCCCAGCTTATTATGTCAAAAGCTGTCTCTGTATGAAGACCCACCAATAACAGTGGTATTTTCTTACATTTTGCTTCCTTTTTGATCATCCTAGTTCTATTAATGCTGTCAAGTGTTTGCCTTCCCCTCTAAAAAAAACACATTCGTCCATATCTATCAATTTTGGTAGCCATTACACACAAACTTTATAATCTTTGTTTAAAATTCAAATGGGCCTATGTGAAGCTGGATTAGATGTTTTTTTATGGTCTTTAGGTATTACAGGTACCACAGCTTTTTGTATGCCGCCCCTCCTTTTAAAATACTGTTAAATAAAACCTTCCAGATTTTTTATCACTTTCTTCCCTCCTAGATTTCAAACTTCTATTGGAATGCCACATATTCATAGTACATCACCATTTTTATCTCATCTCCTCCTATCTTAACTGCTAGTTGTTGAGCCTCATCTAACTCTAACTTTGGCATATTTAAGTCTTCCATAACATTTCCATTTGTGCTTTTTCTTGATTTCCCCAATTCTCTGCTTTATACATATTTTCATAAAATTTCCAAAATATCTCTACCACCTCTATAGAACCTCTGGTTATGTTTCTTGTTATAGGCTCGATAACGTTTGGCTACAACCCTTTCTACTTCCTGTTGCCAAAGTCATTGTGACAAAGGTTTTTGTGCCCTGGAGTAAACAAAAACATGTGCTTAACAGCAGTCTTTAAAAACTGTACATATTATCCAGATACTCCCTTATTTTCTCTTTAGCACTCTGGAATTGAGCCTCTTCTTTTTCTGTGAGATTCCTCTTATTCTGCAATAATTTAAGTTTGTCAGATGCTCTAAATAATTCGTATTACTTCTTAGCCAGATCTCTTTTTATTTATTCTCTATTTTTAAACTCCACTTCCATTTTATCCCACTCACTAGCTATAACTTCAAGAGTACTTTCTATCTTCCCTAATAACGCCCAGATAATTTCTATTTCCCTCTCCTTAAATTCCTCCCTTTTTAACATGCAAGTGGGGAAGTGCCAGTGTCTCATCTTTAATTCATTACCTTGCATTTTTATCTTAGTAATTACTGGGCCATGATCTGAAATAGTTATTTGACGTCTATCAATGTTCTCAACTAAATGGACATGTTCCTCTGAAATATAATTTCTCTCAAGTCTAGCCCAGTTACTGTACCATGGAGAATAATCTGCAAATTCTCACCAAGTTCCTGCTGCTGAATTTATGCCTTTCATACCAAATATTTTCATAAATATCTTCAGTAAACCTACCCTCTTTTGTTATATTTTCCCCTTATAGGACCCCCCCCTCCCCAGACAGATCCTCATTGCTGCAAATAAGAAGTTATGTACTCACCATAACGTTCCACATTTGTTGTCCATAATCTCGCATTCTTGCTGGTTGGGTTCAGAACAGAGCATCGGTCCCGATTCGGCCCATTACTAAAGCTCGAGAGTTTCCACTGGCTCGAGGCTATACTCTATCCCATCATGCTTAGGGAAGATAACCCAGATTTTGTTTACAAAACAGTAACACATTTGAAAGCATATACAAAAACCCAATGGTAACAGTCACTTGCCTATGTCTCAAGAGGCAAGAAGGGAAGCAGAGAACACAATTTACAACCAATAAAAATTTCCTCTTGATCCTCCAGGAGTGAAGGTAGGGAGGGGGAGGGTGGGATGCAAGAATGAAGGTGAGATTATGGACAAAAACATGGAACATTATGGTGAGTACATAACTTCTTAATGTTAGGTTGTCCTATCTCGCCTTCATTCTTGCTGGTTGGTACAACGTCCCTAGCACCTTCTTTCTTGGGTGGCTCAAGGAAATAAACTCTTCAGAACAGTGGAACCAAAGGAAGCCCTGTTCCAGGAGGCCACGTTTACTTTGTAATAAGTGACAAAGGTATGAGGTTTGACCCATGTGGCTGCTGCACAGACTGAGTCCGTAGGTAATCTGGCCTGAAAAGCAGTCGAAGTTGACATAGCTCTTGTTGAGTGGCCTCTAATCTTTCCTGGCAGTTGTTTATGTTGAGAATTATATGCGTGGGTAATAGTGTCAGCAAGCCATTTTGATAAGGTAACTTTGATATTGGTGCACCTTTCCTGTTATCTGAGAGGGAAACAAATAAATGGTCATATTTTCTAAATTCGTTTGTTCTATGCAAGTAGAAGCATAACTGCCTGTGGACATCCAACTGATGTAGCGAATATTCTGCCTTGTTGCCATAGTTTGGAAAGAAAACAGGTAGGTCAATGGATTGATTCATGTTGGTCTCAGAACAAACTTTGGGAAGGAATGAAGGATTTGTTCTGAGAGAGAGAGAGAGACTGTCTTTATAAAAAACTAAATATGGAGGCCATATGGACAGAGCTTGAAGTTCTGAAACCCTCCTGGCTGAAGTAATGGCTACCAGAATGGCTGTTTTCCAGGTTAGAAATTTTAGTTGGCAAGAGGAAGCTGGCTCATATGGTGGAAGAATCAGAGTAGGCAGTACCAAATTGAGGTCCCAAGAAGGTGGTGGCTCCCTTATTGGAGGCCTTAGTAAAAATATACCTCTCAGGAAAGCTTTGCACAATCTGTGAGACATTATTTTTGATCCCATGTCTCCTATGTGGTTAGATATGGTGGCTGATTGTACTCGTATGGTAGCGGCTGCTGCGGCCTCACTAAAAATTTCTGCTAAGAAATCTAAAATTGTACTTAAGGGGGCTGCAAAGTGGTCTATGTGATTCTTAGAAGTGCAACAAGAAAACCTTTTCCATTTGCTAGTATAAAGCTTTCTAGTTGTTGTCTGATGAAACTAGAACGTGTCTCACTACAGGGGATATATCTGGAAGCCTGGCTAAGACTGGAAATGGAGCGCCAAGCTGTCAGTTTGAGGGTTTGGATAGAGGGATGGAGTATTCCTGACTGATGAGTCAGTAGATCTGGTACCGGGACCAGAATACACGGCTCTTCTCAGAGATGGGGCCTTAGGAAAGGAAACCAGATTTGATGAGGTCAGTACAGAGCGATGAGTATTAACCTGCAACTAAACAATATGGCTTTCTGTAAAACTTTGGGAATTAGTGGAAATGGGGGAAAGGCATAAAGGAGTCCTGGGGGCCAATCGTGAACAATAATGCCCCCCATCTGGGAAGCGTCCATGGTCACTGTGGCTACTGGTTGAGGGAGAGTGAACGGCCTGCCTAGAGTTATCTGCATGAATTGAAGCCACCAACGTAGGTCTTTCTTGCAGGAGTCTGTAATGAAGACCTTGTGGGACATGCTTAACTCCTGCATGGACCACTGAGCGAAGAGTAGCCACTGTAGGACTCTCATATGTAGACATGCCAGGGGGTACTAACGGTACAGGTGCTGCCATAGTGCGTAAGACCTTTAGAACAAACTTTGCCTATACTTTATTTTTGAGAGCAAGATGGACACTTGATGGCGCAGTGTCTGTACCATGTAATGTTTCTCCCATGTCTTTTGTGTTTAAATATGCACCTATGAATGTAATATGCTGTGATGGCAACAAGGCAGATTTTTCAAAATTTATGGTAATGCCCGGTTCCGAACAAAGATGAATGGTGGTATCTCTTGCCTTGGTTAGTAGATGCACGGTGGTGGCGGACAGGAGCCAGTCATCTAAGTATGGAAACACCCGGAATCTTAGATGCCTCAGGTGAGCCATGACTACTGCCGAGCATTTGGTAAACACTCTGGCAGCTGTAGTGAGACCAAGGGGCAGAGCTCCGAATTGGTAATGTACAGCTCCCAGACGGAAGTGTAGATGTCTCCTGGATTGACTGTACCCATTTGTCTTGAGTGATGTTTAGCCAGGCTTTTGGGTACAGTGATAGTCTGCCCCCAACTGCCTCCAGAGGTGGACAGACAGGCCTCCTTTCAGGAGCACTGGAAGGGTCTGCCAGAGAACGTATCTCTGTCACCCTGATTTTGTGAACCCCCTCTGCCACGAGGTCGGCATCTTCCATTGTTATTTCCCCCTCTGCCTCTAGGGGACGATTCACCACGTGTCTGGTAAGCTCTTTGGGCTTTATGAAAGTACATTTTTCTGTCCTTCTGGCCTTTGGAATAAGGCCTGGTAGGGAGGGAAAAAACACACTCTCACAGCAGACAGAGTTTTGCCTTCTTGTTCACACCTGGTCAGTCTCTCTAACTTTTGACCCAAACAAGGACGAGCCGTCAAAAGGGGAGTTAGTGAAAGAAGACTTGAAGGGCTCAGCAAACTTGCAAAGGCACATCCAAGAATGCCTTCTCAGAACAATTCCTGTACCAGCTGCCCTACTCACACCATCGGCTGCATAAGAAATGAGCTGCATTTAGGAGTTGACTACTGAATATAAGGTAGCAAGCTGGGTGGTCACCTTGTCTGGAACCCCTCCAGCTGTGGAACCTTAGAGGGTATCACCTAGCTCCTTTAGGAGATCATTCTGAAGTCTGGTAAAATGGGTCAAATAGTTCAGCGATCTGAGTGTAAAAGCTGCTGATGAAAAAGTACGCTTCCCATACCTGTCCATCATTCGAGATTCCTTGTTCGGTGGATGGACAGATGAAGAACTCAACTAACTCCTTTTTGGTGGCTGCCGCCATCATCATAGCATCTACTGGGACACCTTTGATTAAGAAGTCTTTGTCTGATGGTGCAGTTATAAATTTGTTGGGCCTCCTCGGAACAGGTTCCATGGATTCTGAAGAGCCTCATGCCTTTCGACTAAACATTGAGAAGCTGGTCGAAAGGCAGACACCCCCAAGTGGTGGAGGGTCAAGAACAAAACGCCTACAGGTATACAGACTCATCTTCAGAAGGGGTAAGGGTCTTCCAACCACCTCTCTGCTTCAGGATCTCTAGGATGTCTGAAAAGGAGACATCCTCAGAGGGTGACCGTGGGGACCCTTCTGAATCATCTAAGTCCGTATCTGAAGTGACAGACTCCTCAGGGGGAGTCTAGAAGTTACCACTTACATGTTCTCTTCAAAGAGACCTCCCCAGAAGGGTCCTCTGGGGAGGTTTCGGAAGAGAGGACTTACCCAATGGGGCATCCTAGGGCATAGATTCTCTACGTGTGTGGGGGGGGGTGATGGTAGAGAGGCAGACACTGGCACTTTTGGGGAAGAGTATTTGGATCAGAGACTGGAGCCATCAGGGGTGACAGCACACTCATCACCTTGAAGGCACCACAACCAGGGTCCGAGGGAGCCTCTGGCTCTGAAGAGCTAGGAAACTCCTCCCATACCAAGGAGGAGGGCTCTGAGGCTGATATTAGGTGCCGAACTAACCCGCACTGATGCCCCAAGAGGCAAATTCGGATCAGACAAGGGTCCGATCTGACTCTCCTTTCCAGACCCAATGAAGAACAGTCCGCTCCCAGACCCCTCGACAGAAAATGGTACCGAAGAGTTCAGAGCAGAAGTTGGGACAGAAAATCCTGGGGAGAGTCTAGGACCTGACTGTTCCACCATGAACACATCCAAGCACTCTGGCTCCGAAACCACGCAGATCGGAGAAGGAATAGAAGAAGGGGCAGTAGCAGGAGTCTGTTCTAATTCACTGTGGGTTGGACTCGAAAGGATCTTTGCCAGAGCTGGAGTCTAAAACAACCTCGACCACCCACTTCACGCAGTCATCTGACAGACTCCTGGAGGACCGAGAGGACGGGGCTGAGGATTTTACACTACCAGCCACTGACTGTAAAATAGGTGACTGAGGAGAGCAGTTCCAAGGTTGGGGACCGGCTCCTTACATGGCGCCTAGTTGGTTCTGATAAAACTGGTGGAACTGAAGGAGTAGTCTTTTTGGGCCCAAAAGCCTTCGGGTCCGAAGTTGTATCCTTAGATAGCTTTTTAGCCGGCTCAGAAGCAGGAGCCAAAGAAGAAGTTCTTTTTGTTGACTTGTCAGACTTTGGGGATTGAGATGATTTGGAAGAGGTCTGGTTACCTTCTAGCACCTCAGCAAATGGTAACAATCTCCTGACCATAAGTTTATTTCTACATTCCTATAGTACCCTAGAACTGAACTCATGACAAATGAAACATGAGTCTTGATGGCGTACCGCACTTAGACAGTAGACACAACTAGTATGCCAGTCGGTTAGAGGCAGTTTTTGAGAACAGGAATTACACTTTTTGAAGCCGGACTGCTTCACTTCTTTTCCTTCCTTGGACATAGTGAAAAAATACCAACTACAACAAACAATGCCCAGGAAGATAGGTGAATGATAACAAGGCTAGCAACAACTATCAAACTGTTAAACACATCACACTATAAAAAGATAAGTATATATCTGCTAATCTACTTTTTTTTTTTTTAAACAGTCACACAGAGAAGACAAAAGTGGCTAGAGGAGAGGTCTCTAACTAAAACGATGATCTCCTCTAGTCAGAGTCTCTAACTAAAACAAAGAAACATCTTAGGAAGGGATGGAATTAGAAAAAAAGTGTTCTCTAATTTAAACAGGCTGCAGAAGGAAGAAAAAAGATGAAACCCCTAACTTAAACGGGTTTGTTAAGGGTAAAATAAAGTTTTAAAGAACAGGATAGGGAGTTGTAGGCTTAACGAAAGCGGCAGCCAACTACAACAAACACAAGCAAAAAACTTAGGAATACACCATAAGCTTATACCTAAAAACACTGTCAACTAACTAACAATATTTATACCAATTACTTAGAAAAAACAGAATACTATTCAAAAGTATTTCACTTAGCCTAAGCCTAGTGAGAAGCACCCGATCTAGTTTAGTGGTATGAATGGATAGGGTATAGCCTTGAGCCAGTGGAAGCTCTCGAGCTTTAGTAATAGGCAGAGTCAGAACTGATGCTCTGTTCCGAACCCAACCAGCAAGAATGAAGGTGAGCTAGGACAACATAACATTCAAATTCCAGTTCCCCACCTGTAAGTAATATTGCCAGTTGAAAGCTGGTTATTTTCTCTAACATTTTTAAGATCAGAAATAGGTGGAATATAAATACATGCCATCTTAATTCTCATCTCTTGCCAGTAGCCACTTACTACTATAAATCTAAACAAGTCAATGAGAGCTGAAGCAGACACAGTTTGGATCAAGCTGTGAAGGCTGCCAGCCTAGCTAGATAGAATTTTGTAGATAATTCTATGTCATTGTAAATATGAATATAACCCACAGGCTTGCCCTCTTAAAATGTAAAGAAAATGGTGTTAAATGCTGAACTTCAAAAATGTAACCTCCAGCACCCTTCTCTGTCCGACCAGTGCTTCGTGTCCCCGCCCAAGTAGCTGACAGACAGACAGACACACACTTTAAGATACAAGTTATATACAAACACACAGACATTCCTGGGGAAGGCTGACATAGGTTCTCCAGCTATGCCCTTTCCTGCCAGTCTTATAAGGTAGTACCAGCTGTCACCAACCACTAATATCAGCTACTTAACAAGGCCCTACCAAAGGGTGTCCAATTATTACAGTACAATATTATTATCCAAACAGTAAGTATGACTGGGCAGCAAGACTATTGAAGTGGCTTTGTAAAGTATTATTATATACATGCAATGTACTCGAGAGCTTAAATTATCTCTACACAAAACAACCACAGTTGAAAGGTTTAAAAATATTTAATAAATAATAAAAGCACAAGAGAAATCTTCTCAATTCAACATAGTGCTAGTCAAGAGTTCAGAGATGACAGGAAAATTATTAAAATAATACTGTAAAATAGTCCGACAAATATAGAAAACAGCTAGTCTAAACTTACTATTTTATATCTATTCCTTAAGAGAAACACTAAAGTCTAAGATCCTACTTACAGACAGAGCAAAGTAAGTGCTGGTGAGTGGTCAGTTCTGAAGACAAATGCAAACTGCTGTCCTTTCTTTCTGTCCTTAAATTGATAACACAGTATTGCTTCACATTACATCATTCTTGACACTTCTCTGGTTTCCCAGGCTAACAGAAACTCAGAATTTAAATTTCTTTTTGTAATGTACACCTGCAGGAAGCACAGCAATAAAAGACATTATATACATAAAATCTAGCAATTAACTCTGGTCTCAAAACAATAGAAGGAATTGTCTTAGCCTAGATATCTAGTCTCCGAGCTCTGAGATCAGTCATAGAATGCTTGACGTATTAGCTTTCCTCCAGCAGAGTGCACTGTGGTTACATTTTTGAAGTTCAACATTTAACACTGTTTTCTTTACATTTTAAGAGGACAAGCCTGTGGCTTACATTCATATTTACAATGACAGAGTTATCTACAAAATTCTATCTAGCTAGGCTGACAGCCTTCACACAAGCTCCAAAAGCTCAAGGAACAAGGAAATCTAACATTATCTGTTTCCCCCCTTCTATCACTACTGCAGCTCCTCTAGAAATTAATACAAGTACTCCTCTTTTCCTTTGTCTCTGATATTTTACAGAATATCCATCCTGAAATTCTTTTGTTATCAGGTTCTCTCCTCTAGCACTATTTGTACTCTGCATTTCTTAAAATAATTAATTATTCTTTACTTTTTGTCTATACCTACGAAATGATTTACATTCCAAGATAATGTGTGAAGTGTCACCATTATGGTAGGAAGTGATTATTCCCATCTATAATATATGACAGCTTTTTATAGGTTCATAGGTTGGTACTAGGCTATCAGCCCTAGGGCCTATACAAGCCTAGCCATAACAATTCCCTGACTATTTCTTCCCACATTAGTTACTTTCCTGGACCCCTGTCTAGCAGGACGACTGACGTGATCCCTGAGGTGAATTTCCTTTCTCCCATCCAATCGTCAAGGTTCCTCTTGAAGAGGTCCAAAGAGGCACTCTGCTTGACATGTATGGGCAATCTATTCCAGAGTCTGGGGAGTCTCTGGGTCAGGAACCTATCCCTCCAGCATGTTTTGTTTATTGTGATGACAAGGTTTAGATCCCTGGAGCGTGTAGCTCTGAGGGATTGGGATTTCTTTAAGTGTAGCATGTCCAACAGCTCTGGGTTTGACATGGCCTTGCATGTTAAGCAGAGATCGCCTCTGAGTAGACAATATGCGACAGAGTATAGCTGGAGTTTTTTAAGGTGGTCAGCGTAGGACATCTGCTTTAGGCCTGTGATTCTTTTAGTGAGGTATTTCTGAGGCCTTTCCAGTTGTTGCAGATGTCTTGAGAGGTACATACCAAATGGGGCGTTGTATTCTATAATGGGTCTAATGAGGGATGAGTACAGTGGGACAATGACCTCCTTTTTTCTGGATGAAAAGCCCTTTGGGATGAGGTGTGCCACATAGAAGGATTGCCTGACTGTTGTGGCGATGTGGTTATCGAAGGTGAGACCACTGTCCACCTGTGTCCCTAAGTCTCTTATCACACTTTCTGTGTTTAGTGTACTGCCACCTATATGGTAATTCATGGATACATGCTTTTTCCCAAAGGGGATAACAATACATTTCTTGGCATTGAGCTTGAGCCCATGGCTCTGGCACCAAGCATCTGTTTCTGTAAGGCCCTTTTGTAGAGTATCCACATCATTTGGGGATTCAATAATGGCTCCCAGTTTGCAGTCATCTGCAAACTTTGTTAGCCAGAGTCCCTTAGTGTTGACCTGTACTTCAGAGAAGTAGATGCCAAACTAGAGCGGCCCCAGGACTGAACCCTGAGGTACTCCACTTGTCACTTGTCTGGAGCTGGATTTGGAGTCGGCTACTTTTACAATGTGGGTTCTATCAGTAAGCCATTTAGCAACCCATTGGGTGATATAGGGATTAATGCCCAACTTAGTAAGTTTATCTATGATTCCAGAGTGGGGGATGGTGTCAAAGTCCTTGGCAAGGTCTAAATAGGCTGTGTGGACCACCTTACCCTTGTCCATGGCTCTGGAGACTGATTCAAAGAAGTCAATCAGGTTCAGGAGACAAGATCGGCCCTTCACAAACCCAAACTGGGTGGGGTCCAGTGTTTGAAGGTTGCCAATGTCTTTGTTTATAAGTTCCATGATAATATGCTCCATGGCCTTGCAGATAAGGCTTGTCAGACTGATGGGACGGTAGTTTCCGGGATCCAAGGTGGATCCCCTTGTGGATTGGGATAACTGTAGCTCTGCGCCACTCAGTGGGCACGAAACCTGAGGTGAGGCTATGATTAAACATGACACTTAGGTGAGGTGCCAGTTCATATTGTAGTTCATGTAGTACACAGACCGGGATGTCATCTGGTCCCATGGATGCTGTATTCTTGGCTTTAGAGAGTGCGTTTTGTACCTGTGTGGCCGTTATTACTGGAATTTGGCAACCTTCCGGTATTGAGATGGACCATTTAGGGGGTGAGGGGGGGGGGGTTAAGTTGGCACTGAATCGATCTGCCAGGATATTGGCAATATCCTTCGGATCAGTATATTTAATGCCATTCTGTTTTAGCTCAGAGCAGATCTGAGCATTGCCATTTAGATTCTTGACATAGTTATAGAATGCTTTGTGGTTGTCTTTGGAATCTTTGGCAATTTTATTTTCGTAACTAGCTTTGGATGATTTTATGAGGCATCTCAGTTTCTTACTGAGGCTAGTAAGGGAGTTTTTTGCATCCTGGGATTTTCCTCTTTTCTGCAAAAGTTTCTTCCTTTTGTTGTAAAGTTTGTTTATGGCAGGGGACCACCAGATTGGCTTCCTTTTGTTGGATGACAGCATTTTGGTTCTATTTGGGATGGCACGATTCATGCATGAGTGGATGTGCTCGTACAGTGCCTTAGTGTAGGATTCAGCAGTTGAACTTTCAGTTCCCGTCTACATGGGTGTCATGAAGTTTGTCACATTCTGACTTGAGTAGCATGAAGTTGGCTTTGGAGAAGTTTTTTATGGTGGTTTCTTTACTGTTTCTTTACTGCTAAAATTTCTATTACATGCACCCATTAACATTTGGCAGGTTAATCCCTTAGACATTTTTTCCTTATCACTTATTCACATTTGATTACCAGGAAAATCTGACTGGGAGGGAGCCCATTTTCAGGGGATGCTCAGGGAGAAAAGCTCCACAGTATTACAAAACATCTGAAGAACAATATATTTGTAATCTTCAAAAATACAAAAAACATCTATAGTTTAAATTATACCAAATTAGACATATGACATTGTTAAGAATATATATAAAGTGCATGACAATGATTTTAAAATATAGAGAAATTAAGGGTAAGTTAGTATAATACAAACAAGAATTGCAATATAAATTGAGGGGAAAAGCAAGCTTATGGTATATTTAGAGGGAAAGCCAGCGGACAAAAGTTGATAGAAGCAAGGAAGTGAAGATGGGAGAGAATAGATGTTCAGAAATCATCAACATTGAAACCTATGTCACATTTTATAACACTTTTTGTTTTAATAAAAACACTTCAAAAAACACCCCAGAACCTGTTAACTTAATACAAACAGACATTACTATGTACATCTTCAAATAACGAAGTTTAGCACTCCTATAAGGAATATTTGTGCCAAACAGACAGCTGCTAACAGAGGCCTTAATTAACCTGAAATTGTGTATATCCATGTTAAGACGCATGTTATTGCCTGTGTTTCTACTTGCACTAATTGGTATCTGTTATTCTTTATCATTATCCCACCCCCAATATTAAACTTTCATACTTAAAGAAATCATTAACGTTTAGTCTTAAAGAGAACAGTGTTCTTTTACTGCCCTATTATCAGTTTGTAGCCATGGAAAAGTAACAGAAAAAAGAAAACTATAGCTCTCTGTTCCAGCCTGAAAGATAAGCTGAAACATTTATTGCTAAAGGAAAACTTTTGATTCTGTTCAGTGTTCTCATATTTACTTGTTTCCACTTAAAATTTATTATTAGATTAAACCAAGGACCTTAATCTAGGCATTCACCTATGCAAGTGTAAGAGAAAACATATGCACTCTTTATATATTATGATCTGTACACTTTTACATGCTATCCCCCACCTCAACAACCCAAAATTACAGTCTATTACCTTAAACAAGATTTTGTCTAGCTTTTCTTCTCTTTTTGCATGGTAATGGCTACATTTCTTAATACCAAAAAAGAAGAAAGAGAAGAGGAAGAAAAACAAAGACATCAGTTTACTATAACAACTTTATCACATACAAGAACAATTAAAATACTTTACTATAAAATATGCAATTTATACTGTGAACAGTTTCATACAAATGTTTATAAAATAAGTTTTTTTACTTACAGTTACCTTTTTTCCTTCCTCTTCCCCTCCCGTCAGAGTCCTTCCAGACATTAATGACATGAAGTAAGGCAAATGCCTTTCAGTTCCTCACAAGTTTAACAAAGTTAGCATCCATTCCTTCTGCTTACTCTTATATAGCTATATTTCACAAATGCAACTGATGCTTTGCAGTCTCACGTTTATTCACTAATTTTCAGGTTCCTGGTCTTCTTCCTATTCACCTCCATCTCCCAACTCCAGATTCCAGTTCAATTCCATGATACTCCCAATTTTTCTGGGCATCTCCTATAGCCTTCTCTGTCGAGCATTTTCCTTTGGAACAGTGGAAAAGGTCTCACTGGCAAAGTCTCTGCATGTCCTTTATTATCAGAATAATGAGAATTGAGTCCCCCTTCAGCTTGATGGTTCCTTTTTTGTTGGCCAGACTTTTGCATTTCCTCCTTAGCCTGTTCTGCATCAAAAATGACTGATCTTCCAGTAAAACAAATTTCTGAAGTCAGCTGGATAACAGCAGCTTGACACACCTACCTCTTGATATTCACTAATTAGTGGAATAAATTTGCTTATCTTCTGCCTGGTATGCCATGAATAATCATTTTCCACAAACACTACTGTCTCCAACTTTTAATACTTTGCCCTTTTGCCATAGTTTTGCCAGGATCAACTCTTTCTGCTGGTAGGTTTAATTCTTTACTCATAAGGGTCTTTGCAGCTTTCTTATGACCAGAACTGGAGTGTACACATGGCGTGCCATTTCAATTAATAGTTCCTGCTGTTGAATACCAGAGTTGCTTATCTGCACCTACTTAAAATTAATACAGTCTGCTCCTTCTAGTTTCTCTGATGCAGTAGAAAATCTCAGATTTTCTGTATGTGCTCTGTCCTGTAATTCTACCATTTCTTTTTTAATTCTCATCTTGAGCAGTCTCATACTCACCCATCCTTTTCTTTATTGTGACCTTCAATTTTTGCAGTTTTATCAGCTCATACAAGTATCTATTTAAGCGTCATCTAAATTTTCAAGCCTTTTATTTGAGTTGATATATTTCCTCAGCATTTAATTTATTTTAATCAGCTCAGAGTTCATTTGATTTTTTTCCTCTAGATTACTGGAAGCCTCGTCTTTCACCAAACTGGATCTTAAACTGTTTTATTTGCGGAACATCTTCAGGATTCTTCCCAATCAGCATTTTCTCTTCACCTTTTCTAAATGTTTTTCTTTCAGGCTTTCTTAGTTTCCTCTTTGCAGGCAACCAGGCAGTGTACTTACTAGCCAGTAACTGAATTTTACTCAAATTGACAATATCACTGGCTGGTGTTTCTCAGTTTTTGTTTTTACACTGGGAAAGCTGGAGTTAAGCTGGTGTTAGTGTGCAGCCATCTTGGAAGTCACTCATTTAATTTGTTTCTTGCCAAAATTGGATAATGGGGTACAGAATCCTTTGGAAAATTAGGAAAAGGAGGGCTGAAAATTCTGAGAGATTTCCTCTATCACCTTACTCCTCTTATCACATTTTTGATAATCTCCACAGCAGAGACCAAACAATAAATCTGTAGCCAAAGAAGAACTTAAAATCACATTTTTCACATAATCTGGGAAGTTCTGAGAATGCAGCCAAGCAAACTTCCTCAAAGCAGTACCAGTGGCCATAGCCCAAGAGAAATTATCAGTTATACACATTTTAAACAGCGAGTTGTGAAATGGAATAAACTAAACCATTTAATGCCTATTTTCCTCACAAGAACAAAAAATGCAGGCAAAACATTCTTCATACTTTCACAATTAGTCAGAATAAACTTTTAACATAAGAGTCTGACAATTCAAAATTCTGAAAATCAAAATTTCAGAAGCATATACTTTTTCCCCATACTTAGCGTTTATTTTCTAAATAACATTGTATTGACTATATATTACATGCTTTACTTCTTTTTGTAATTTTTTTTATTTATACTGCATCATATGCTTTACTGTTTGAAACTTTTATTGTATATGGAGATTTTTTTTCCCAGGCATCTACAGAAAATGGTACATATTGACCCATTTGGACTTTTCTGGTAACCAAATATAAATATGTATTTATTGGAATTTGATTACCAGGAAGGTCCACGGGGCCAGTAAAAGCCCATTTTCAGTGGAGGCCCAGGGAGAAAATGAGAGTTAAAAGTCATACGTTACAAATGAACATTTAAGAAAAGTGGGTTGATACAATAACAAAAGATAAAAATTAGATTTGCTACAATAGCAAAACAATAGTACAGAATAAAAAATACGAATTATATAAGTATTTTACATTATAAGTAAAGGAGAAGTTGACATTTCAACAATGATTGAAGTTAAGTATAGGCCAAAAGCTCAAATAACAGAGCTGGCCTGGTCTCATTTTTAGATTGTAGACTATAGGGTAAGCATGCAGACCAGAAATGAGTGTAGGAATGAAGGATTATATTGTGTGTACATCTGGATGGGCAGAGAGGCTGTTAAAGATAGGGTGAAGGGGAAGTAGTAGTTGTTTTATTGGATTCAGTAGGAGATGAAGGATTGATAGGGGGACTACAGAGGGAAAGATAGGAAAAGAAGTATGTTAAGTATGTTAAGTAATATCAGAAGGAGTTGAGCAGTTGCAGGTCCAGTTAGAGTGAAAATGGTTTTAAAGGGATGTTTTAAAATTGCTGAGGTTTTGTATTAAGTGGATGTTTGCAGGCAGCTTCTTCCATCTTTTAGCTATGATCCATGAGTATAGTAACTGTCCAGCAGGTAATTTAGGTTTAAGAACTTTGATTAACTGTTGTTATTCAGATTGCAGGGGCCTCAAAGGGTTATAAATAAATATATTTTACCGGGGTCCTAAACGATAGACCAGCACTGGTAGAGTTTTTAGTAGAATCTAAAACAGAAGCTGTCATTAAAAAAGAATAATTAGAAGAGCATATAAAATACTGAATGATAACTATAAGAATCAATCAGAGGAGGTTAAAAAGGACTTGGAAGAGAGACTGAATAAGCAATTCACAAAGAAACAATGGGAAGATGTATGTACGTCTCCCAAAACAAAATATAAAACAGAAGCTGTCATTAAAAAAGAATAATTAGAAGAGCATATAAAATACTGAATGATAACTATAAGAATCAATCAGAGGAGGTTAAAAAGGACTTGGAAGAGAGACTGAATAAGCAATTCACAAAGAAACAATGGGAAGATGTATGTACGTCTCCCAAAACAAAATCGGGAAGATTTAAGATTTTTGCTTGGAAATGTTTACATAGATATTTTTATACCCCAAGTAGACTCCAGAGACGTTTTCCTCAGGTAGATAGCAAATGTAGGTGTGACAGGGAAGAAAGTGGTAACTGGGAACATATTTTCTCGAAGCACAGTGAGTTGGTGGACATTAAGGATTCCTTGTAAGATGCACTGTCAGAGATGCTGTGTGGCAAATTGGTGTGACGAGGGAGATGATGTTTCTGAGCTACGATACAGAATCGGAATTGCCTAGACATGGGTAAGGCCTTGCTACCTCTAATTATGGTGGCTGCCAAAAAAGTAATTACTACGAAATGGAAATCAGTATCTAAACCAGCTATATTAGAAGTACTGAATATAATAACAGAGATAAAAACTGGAACTGAGATCTTTAGAAAAAAGTAGGAGAAAACTACATACGAAAAAATGGGAACTGTGGGAAATGCATATATATATATATATATATATATATATATATATATATATATATATATATATATGTATAGGGGAGGAATGAGGTTTAAAAGAAAGCAGGAGTTAAATGAGCTATGTAATATTTGACTGAAAATGACTGGGTAGAGAAGCGATGTACAATGTTTGCAACTGGGAGTGTGTCAGCATGGTTTGTGATGTAAAAAACTTGCAACTAGGATTGTGTCAGTGTGCTATGGTTTCATTTATATAAATGTACGACTGTTTATGTCATAAGCAATGATTTAATAAAGATGTTTCTTGTTTAAAAAAGGGGACGAGAAATTAATAATTTATGTAACGTTGTTTAGGTTATATGAAATATAGCAATATATGTGAAGCATAACGTCTGTTAATTTAACTTGTTAATGCAGTTTGATTACTTTTGTATAAATGTAAATGTGCTTACGTCAGAAGTGATAATTCAATAAAGACAACTATATATATAAATATATATATATATATATATATATATATATATATATATATATATATATATATATATATAGTTCCCATTCAGAAGCCTGAAACATCATAAGCCTGAAAATCAAAATCCTGAAACCAAAAGCCTGAAAATTCAGAATCCTGAAAACTCAAAATCCTGAAAGCCCAAAATCCTGAAAGCCCAAAATCCTGAAACTCAAAATCCTGAAACTCAAAATCCTGAAAACACAAAATAGACATACTGATGTCATTGTGGCTTTGCTATTGTTAGCCCTGTGGTGTTGGGTCATGCGTTGGGGTCAGGTAAGTGTGCGGTTGGTTTTATGTTAGGGTTAGGGGCGGTTTAAGTGAGTTAGGGTTAGGGCGCAGGTTAGGCATGTATGCAATAGTGACAAATATTGGGGTTAGAGGCGGTTTAAGTGAGTTAGGGTTAGGGCGCGGCTCAGGTGAGTGTGCAATAGTGACGGACCTTAGGGTTAGGGTCAGGGTCAGTTGGTAGATATTAGTGTCTTTATAGTGACATATTAGCATTATTTGTGTTTTCAGGATTTTGAGTTTTCAGGATTCTGAATTTTCAGGATTTTGATTTTCAGGCTTATGAGGTTTCAGGCTTCTGAATGGGAACTATATATATATATATATATATATATATATATATATATATATATATATATATATATAGGTTCATAGGTTTATACTAGGCTATCTGCCCCAAGGCATTTATAAGCCTAGCCCAAATTTTTGTGGCTTACGCCACCCCTTATATGAAAAAATACTGTGCCCATTAGTTTGTTGTGCCTCTGTCCAGCAGTGACACAGAGATGATTCCCGGGGTAAACCTACGATCTCCCATCCACAGGTCAAGATTTCTCTTGAACAGAGCCAGCGAGGTGCTCTGCCTCACATGGACCGGGACTCTATTCCACAGCATAGGGAGTCTCTGAGTGATAACTCTATCCCTCCAGCACGTCCTATTTATATCCGTGCTAAGGTTTAAGTCGCTTGCTCTAGTGGTTTTGGTGGATTTGGATTTTTTGAGGTGGAGCATGTCCATTAATTCCGGGTTGGACATGGCCTTGTATGTCAGGTACATGTCACCTCTGAGCAGACGATATGCGACTGAATAGAGCTGGAGTTTCTTCATTCTGGCAGCATATGACAAATTTTGGAGTCCCTTTATCCTTTTGGTGAGAAACTTTTGGGGTCTCTCCAATTGCTGCAGATGTCGGGCGAGATACATCCCGAATGGGGCATTGTACTCGATCATTGGTCTGATAAGTGAAGAGTACAGGGGAACAATGACCTCACTAGATCTGGATGCGAATCCCTTCATGATCAGGTGGGCAATGTAGAAGGTCTTTCTAACCACTTTAGCAACGTGAGTGTCAAAAGAAAGGCCACTGTCAACCTGGGTCCCCAGGTCCCTGATAACCTCTTCTGTGCTTAGTGGATTGCCACCTATATGGTAGCTTGGGGTTACCTTGTTTTTCCCGAAGTGTATGACTATACATTTTTTGGTGTTTAACTTCAGGCCATGGCTCTGGCACCAGCTATCTGTTTCCGTGAGTCCCTTCTGAAGGATATCCGTGTCCGATGCACTTTCCACTATGGCCCAGTTTGCAGTCGTCTGCAAACTTTGTCAGCCAAAGTCCTCCCATGTTGGCCTGTACTTTTGAGAAGTAGATGCCGAACAATAGGGGACCAAGGACTGAGCCCTGTGGGACACCACTTGTGACCGGCTTGGAGTCTGACATAGCGCCAGCAACTCTAACCCTGTGGGTTCTGTCCTTAAGCCAGTTTGCAACCCATCTTGTGACATATGGGTTTACATTTAAGCTGGTAAGTTTTTCTACAATACCCGAGTGGGGTATTGTGTCGAAAGCCTTTGCAAGGTCAAGGTAGGCTGTATGGACTGCCTTTCCCTCATCAATGGCCTTGGTGACTGTTTCGAAGAAGTCAACCAAGTTCAAAAGGCATGATCTTCCCTTGACGCTGCCAAACTGGGTCGGGTCCAATGTCTGCAAGTCCCCTATATCTTTGTTTATGAGCTCCATTATGATCCTCTCCATAGCTTTGCAGACTAGACTTGTTAAGCTTATGGGGCAGTAATTACCAGGGTCCATAGAGGCACCGCCTTTGTGGAGTGGGACCACAGTTGCCGTACGCCACTCCTTGGGCACGTATCCTGTGGTAAGGCTGAGATTAAACAGCTGCCTTATGTGCGGGTTTAATTCCTCATTTAGCTTGTGTAGCACACAGCCGGGGACACCATCCGGTCCCATTGATGCTGTGTTTTTAGCTTTAGAGAGAGCAGCTTTCACCTGCGGATTTGAGATGTCTGGGAGGCTACACTCCGCTGGGATAGTTCTCTCTCCTTTAGGGGAGAGGGGTGAAGTTTGCACTGAACCTGTCTGCCAGTATGTTGGCAATGTCTGTGGGTTCAGTGATTTTTGTATCATTTTGGACTAATTCTGAGCATATCTGGGAGTTTCCACCCAGGTTCCTAACATGGCTGAAAAAGGCCTTATGATTGTCCTTTGAATCCATGGCAATTTTTCTCTCAAAATTGGCCTTAGTTGATTTTATGAGTGCTCGTATTTTTTTACTAATAATGATCAGGGGTGACTTCCCTTTTATGGATTTTGTTCTATCATGTAATAGCTTTCTCCTCTTATTGTAAAGTTTGTTAATGGCTGGGGTCCACCAGACTGGACGTTTGCCCTTTGTGGAAAGAGTCTTGGTTTTATTTGAGATTGCCTGATCCATGCAGTCCTGGAGGTGTTCATAGAAGACATTTGTAAGGGCTTCCGCAGCTTGGGTTGTGGTTTCCACTGGCTCAGGGGCCTTGAAGGATACCACACCAGTCTTGAGCAGTGTGAAGTTTGCTTTAGAGAAGTTCTTCACTGTGGTCTTTTTGTTTGGGGTGGGGGCGGGATGTGGATTTCCAGTGAGATTAGTTTATGATCAGATCTCACCAATGAGGGATATACTTCCGATTGTGGAGCATTTTGTCCCCATGTTTGTGATAATGAGATCTAGTATATTTTCTCCTCTCGTGGGAACAGTGACTAGCTGTTCCATGGCATTTGAATTTATGAACTCTAGGAACCGTTGGGCTAGAAAGTTAGGGCTTGAGTAATGTTCCCAGTCTATATTCGGGTAGTTGAAGTCACCCAATATGATGGTGTTTGGAGATACATTTATACCCTCCAGTGTCTTCAGGAAGGCTGTGTGGGGTTCCTGAGTTTGAGAAGGTGGCCTGTAGCATGCTACAATTTGTAGAGCAGTTTTGCCTATGGTTAGTTGTACCTGGATGGTTTCCGAAGCTTCGTGCGTTGCCACCAACCTGGAGGTGTGGGTATCCTTTATGAATATGGATACACCCCCTCCTTTTGTGGTGTGGTCCGGGTTTTGTGGCCGGAACGCATGATATGAGGTAAAACCTAACAGTGCCGGGGTGCTCTCAGGAGCCTTGAACCAGGTTTCAGTTACAGCACAGACATCGATGTTCTCCATACTGAGAAGGGCCTCGAGTGTGTGCATTTTGAGATTTAGACTTCTGGCATTGAGCAGCATTACCCTCAGTTTCTTCCCATTTTTGTTTTCTAGGGTGGTAGGTTTAGAATTTGAGCCTTGCCTAAAAAAGGCACGATGGGGGTGGCAAGAGCCTTAGCCAATATCCGGAATCCCAGGGGTGACAGGTGCAAGCCGTCCCTTGCGAAGCAGCATGGCTTGTCAAGCATGTCATCCCAGGCAGACAGACACTGGATCCCCTTTGAATGACACCAGCCATTAAGCCAATTGTTAAAGCTGATCATCTTGTCTCTATATTGTGGCATCATTCTTGGTGAAGGAAGGATACTGCTCAGGGTTAGGTCATACCTGCCTGGGCTACATAATCAGAGAGCTCCTCTATGTCTCTTTTCACGTAGTCCAGGGAGGTACGTCTCAGGTCGTTCACACCAGCATGGACAATGACTGTGTCATATTTGTACTTGCCGTGGAGTGACCCGAGTGCTTGTGTTATGTGGCGGATTCTAGCGCCCGATAGGCAGCTTACTGTGACCCTCTCCTTGTTCAGCCTGGTGAGTGGGACGTCAGTGTGTCTGACTATGGAGTCACCTATGACAAGTATGTTTGGTGTTGTATTTGGCCTTAAGGGCTGTGACTGCTTTGCACACTGCTTTTGTGGTTTATGTGTTGCTTGCAGGGTGTCTTGAGGTAGCAGTTGTTTGGGTGTCTGCTTTGGAGGCCTCTGCTGTTTAGGTAAATTTTTACTCAGAGCCTCCGAGTATGTCTTTGTGTGTTTATGTGTTTGATTCAGTGGTGTGGTAGCATTATGTAAGGCTGGTTTTGTTGTGTGTGTAGTTGCCTTCTCCTCCTGTCTGGTCTTGCCAGTCCTGAGTTGAGAGAGCTCAGCCTCCAGTTTGGCTAAATAGCTGCATCTCGCAAGTATTTGTGTTATGTGGGAGGAGGAGAGGGTTGTCTGTGTACATGAGGCAGTTATAACATTGCCTCAAGATTCCCAGGTTCACCAGCTGGACCGGAGAGAAGATTGACAACTGACCTTTGGACATGCTAGAATAATATTGGGAATTCCTTAATAATTGAAAACAAGGGCCAGTGGGGAGTGATGGTGTAGTGCTTTTAATTTTTAGTGCTGACTTATATAATTGCTTTAGTGAGAAAGTGCCAGGTAACTTGAGTGCAATGTGTTACAAGTAACTAAATGCAAAAACGACAAACAGTAACTTTCTTTCAAGTGAAACAAGGAAATAAGTACAGTAAGCAATGCAGATATCACTAGTGATCCACAGAAGCGCTGAGAAGCCGCGTATTAGGTGGAATTAGCTTCCAGGGAAATAACAAGCATATAAACAAAGCTAGATTCAGCACGCCTGGATCTAATCTATGCTAGAGCAAACAAGGTGTACCAATTTCAGTAAGATACAGTTCAAATATTCAGGCACTATAAACCTTTAACCAGAAATTCCCAGCTCAGAAGGGCAGAGTCCAGCCTGTTCTCCCACAAGAGTGCAGACCACGAACCTTCTTAATGTAAAATAACTGGCTTGAAGCCCAAGTGCCTAAACCAGAACTAATACACTTGGACACTGGGCTCTCAATCAGCAGTTCCCAACTTAGAAGGATGAAAGCTGCCTGTCCTGCCACCACAGTGCTTGCCACAAACCTTCCTAATGTAAAACAACTGGTCTTAAACCCAAGTGCTTAATCCAAAAGACTTAGAATGATAGCTACACTTTAATCAAGTTACAACCAAGCAGTAATAAATACAATTGAATACTTTAGAGAATGTCTGGATTAGTGCTCAAGTTACACAAACAAAGCTAGATCCAGCAGGCCCGAATCCAGTCTATGCCACAGCAAACAAGGCGCACCAACTTCAGTAAGAAGCAGTTCAGATATGCATGCACTATAAGCCTTTAACCAGAAATTCCCAGCTCAGAAGGGCAGAGTCCAGCCTCTCCTCCCACAAGAGAGTGCAGACCACGAACCCTCTTAATGTAAAATAACTGGCCTGAAAGCCCAAGTGCTTAAATCAGAATTAATACACTTTTAGAATAACAGACACTGAGCCCTCAATCAGCAGTTCCCAACCTAGAAGGATGTAAGCTACCTGTTCTGCCACAACAGTGCAGACCACAAATCCTCTCAGTGCAAAACAACTGGTCCGAAGCCCAAGTGTTTAAACCAAAAGGCTTAGAATGACTTACACCAAGCAGTAATAAATACAATTGAGTATTTTTAAGATGATGCAAAAGTAAAATGAAGTAGGTAGAAACACAAGTACAATAAAAGCAGATGATTTTTTTTTTTTTTTTAATCTGAACAAGTGCTGAGATCAAAGAAACAGATTTGAGTGCTGAAACTAGAAAACTGGCTAGTTATAAGAAAAAAAAACAAGCTAGAAGGCTTCCCTCAAACACAGAAGGGCTTGGGGGCTCAGAAGCCTACAAATAGTCTATACCACTTAACAGGAAAGGCAGGAAATAAGCTTAATTTTTTTTTGCCTGTTTCCCAGATGCTCTCTTTGTACACAGTAGGAGTGCCTGAAATCAGAATATGATCTCACTGCACTCAGTTGAGTGAGCAAATGAGATGAGCCCAGAGGCAGGCTGAGGGGCGGGCAGTTTCAAGGCCACTAAGATTAACACCAAAACAAAACCATGGAGGGTGGGTGGGAATAACTGCAGAAAAACTGCCAGTTCAGTTAAATATTCCTTCAACACAGTTTAAATCAAATTAAATACTGTATTTTTTTTTTTTTAAAAGTGCAGATAAAGGTACTTAAATTCTCTTATACGTCCAGTTGAATATAACCAAGTTCTTAGCCGGCCAAAGCTGAGGTTTTTAAGCAGAAAATATTTCACAATGCAGCACTTAACTAGGCAAGGACAGGAAATCAAAGAATGTGGCTACCCCCACACCTGTAATTACTAGCAAATAACAAAATTCAGCAAACACTAGCTTCTGTTCAAGTTACTAAAGAGCAGAAAAACTGCCAGTTCAGTTAAATATTCCTTCAACACAGTTTAAATCAAATTAAATACTGTATTTTTTTTTTTTTAAAAAGTGCAGATAAAGGTACTTAAATTCTCTTATACGTCCAGTTGAATATAACCAAGTTCTTAGCCGCCCAAAGCTGAGGTTTCTAAGCAGAAAATATTTCACAATGCACCACTTAACTAGGCAAGGACAGGAAATCAAAGAATGTGGCTACACCCACTCCTGTAATTACTAGCAAATAACAAAATTCAGCAAACACTAGCTTCTGTTCAAGTTACTAAAGAGCAGAAAAACTGCCAGTTCAGTTAAATATTCCTTCAACACAGTTTAAATCAAATTAAATACTGTATTTTTTTTAAAAGTGCAGATAAAGGTACTTAAATTCTCTTATATGTCCAGTTGAATATAACCAAGTTCTTAGCCGGCCAAAGCTGAGGTTTTTAAGCAGAAAATATTTCACAATGCACCACTTAACTAGGCAAGGACAGGAAATCAAAGAATGTGGCTACCCCCACACCTGTAATTACTAGCAAATAACAAAATTCAGCAAACACTAGCTTCTGTTCAAGTGACTAAAGAGCAGAAAAACTGCCAGTTCAGTTAAATATTCCTTCAACACAGTTTAAATCAAATTAAATACTGTATTTTTTTTTTTTTTTTAAAAGTGCAGATAAAGGTACTTAAATTCTCTTACACGTCCAGTTGAATATAACCAAGTTCTTAGCCGGCCAAAGCTGAGGTTTTATATATATATATGGAAAAACTTTATAACCTCAAATTACTGAAATGTCGAATTTCAGATTTCAGTATCTCGAGACTATAAAGCCGAAAGTTAAAAATAGCGAAAGGTCATAATCGCGAACTCGAATATATGCTGCGTAATGTCCGGGATTGTGTTTTGATGGTGCGCGGTGCCGTGTGTGGATGTAGGCATTATGTCAGGTAAGTGTTTTCTAAGGGTTTTGAGTGGGAGTTAGAGTGTGTGTGAGTGTGCTGATGTGTTTGACGTGTGTGTGTGAGGGGTCGGAGAATGTGCGTGTGTGAGTTGGCTTTTGTGTTTGTGCGATCTCGGAGTTAGTATATATAAGTGGGGAGGGTGCAGCCCCCCACATGTGGGGTGCAGGGGGGCTTGCCCCCTGCTTATGTGTGTATGAGTTGTGTATGTGTGTAGTTTTGTTTATGTTGTGTTGTGGGTGTTGTGGTATAGTGTGTGCATTTTTATCGGTGTTGTGAATTTCGCGGTTTTTTTGTGTCAGTGTTTTGTGGATTCGGTTTTATAGTCTCGAGATACTGAAATTCGATATTTTAGTATTTCGAGGTTATAAAGTGAATCCATATACACACACACACACACACACATATATATATATATATATATATATATATATATATATATATATATATATATCCTTGTCAGAAAGTATAGGGTTGGAATTAACTAAATATTAAGCAGAACAAAGATTAACTAAGGCTACAGCTGCTAGCTCAGGTTTGGAATGAGTGTATAAAAAACTAAAAATACAGAGGAACTTTATACAATCAATTTGCATTTTTAGGGGCAGCAAACTGTCAGACTGCACAGGAGGAATCAGGCAAGGTTATGGAAATTCTACTTGTAACAACGTATAGTATTTTCTGAGGGGTTGAGAAAAGTCAATGTTCTCCCAATGAAAATACTGACAGATTCTGAAAATATTCTCAGAGAAACAGAAACCGTCACAGGAAGAATCAGATACCATGCTCTTTTCTGAAGCTGAATAAGAAATATGAGGCGGAAACCCTGCACCTGTCCCTTCATCTTTGTGTCCAGAGTCAGAATCTTGAATCTCTTCCAAAAAAAGAGATATCCCTTTTTTCTTCTGACAGAAACAACCATCTAATAAGGTTAAACAACCATCTAATAAGGTTCCATAACATGAATTAGACCCTGAGTCAGACATAATGAACTACACCTGTTGAAAATTTCCCTGCTCCCTCTCCCAGCACTGACAAGACTCTCTCTTCCTTGCCCACTTTGGGGGGGGGGGGGCAGCCACAATGGATGTGGCTTAACTCTAGTCTGTAAGGGCAAGTGCTACTCCAGAGGGATCTGAGGTAGAATATTACCGATTTGAGGAACTAGCTTCGGCCACAGGAGAGTCACCCACCTGAGCTGAGGCAAATTGCCAGCCTGCTGTGGTGGCAAAGACTGTTTGCTTAACTTTTTTTTTTGTGTGGCTTGAAGTAGGCCCAAACATGGGGCTGGCAATTTGTTCCATAGTCAAGCCAAAAATGATTGGGTAAAACAAGCAGCAGAAGTCTGTAAAAATGTAAAGTTGTATAAAGTAATTGTTCCCAATAAAAACATAGTAAAAACACTTTGGTACATCTGCCCAGCCCCAAAAAGTAAAATAAACACATTTTTCTTCAAAAAAAAAAGTCTGAAATAGTGTTTAGCAACTTTTAAACAAAGAAAAAAGTGCACTCCCATTTAAAGATACAGATAAGTCTCAAGGCAGTCCATTAAAACACATACTCCTAGAAGAAAAATAACTTTCCTAACTAGGAATGGACAAAAAAGAATACATTTTTAAATGTGGAGGGTTTTTCCCCAAAGGGAACTTATCCACCCAGCAAAGGAACAGCACAAGCAGACTGTCAATCCTCGAAAGCCCAAAGACAACCACACTCTTTGATGGTAGGAAAGTTCTGCAGGGCTTGACACTCAAACCTTTTTTTTTTTTAAGGCCTGAGCTGCCCAAAGGTTTGAGCAAATGGAAGGTGCCCTGAACCTTTGAAAAATGGCTGTGCCATCTATTACATCTTTGGCAGGATATAACCCATATAGCTAAGGCTATTGCAGCAGTAATCATTATGATGAATATGAGTGAATGCCAACTTTTTTTACTGCAGTCCAGTTCCAGATAGATTCAAAGATGGGGTTATCAAAAAGTAATGAAGTAATATAAAGTAAAATCAGCAGGGATGCTAGCATACAGCTCTTTGGGAGTTCAGCTGTAAATAATCCTAGTGGAAGTGTTGTGCTTGGTAAAATCCTAGAATGCACTATTTCTGAGATAATTTCTAAACCAAAGTTAGCATAAAAATTCCAAATTCATATCTTTATAAATAGCAGCTTTGAAAACCACTTTTAGATCGATATACAGTTTGATTGCATAGTGGCCCTTTTCAAAGTTGTGATACATTTGGATAGTTACGTTGTTTGGATGGTTTGTTACAGTACTGAAGCCATTGCAAAAGCCAAGTTGTTTGTCTGCTAGAATTCCACTATTGTTGATATGTTCAAATATTTTTCCAAGGACTTTCATAAATGGCAAATAATTACAGTTACTATTCAGGTACTGAGGGTGCTTTATTCTTCAGTATGTTGAGTTAGTTTTGCACAACTGAACCTGGAAAGGATGATTCCTGCTGTGAGTTTAAGACTCAAAACATAAGCAAGCTATTTACTGATTATAAAGTGCAACAGCTTTAGGAATTCACTGTACAGGAATTGAAAGTTTTTTTGTATCAATATTTTCTAATAACTTTTTTAATTTCCTTATGTGAAAAGGCTCATAAATGTGATGCTGGGGCAAACAGAAATTGTTAGATCAGGGCTGTGGACTGTTGTGTTGTCTTTGATGGTAGCTTTTGAAAATTCACAATTGTTGAAGATGATCATGTGTTTTCTGAGGGAGGGAACTATGGTATTTGCTTGATTTGCATAAATGATCCCTAGCTTTTTTTAATGGATTCTAAAATGATTTAAGGTGCTGTACTGTATTGCTTGGTCAGCACTGACGTAGGTTAATTTTTTAGAATTTACTGGGACTGGGGTCTTTTTATTAGTTGTTTGTAAACATACTAACTTTATCTATAGAGTTAGAGTTCCATTGCTTTCAAGCTCTGTTTCTCTGTTTTAGAAGTGCCGTTAGATTTTGCGTTAACTATCTGGAGCGATACGTTCCAACTCTGATTATCCTGAGTGGGAGCACTATGTCTTAAATCAGGGTTGAAATACAAAAGAAGATAGAGCAGTTACTGAGTTGTCGCCTAAGTAAACAGCATCCTAGTTTTGTCTTCCTAGCTCATAGAAAAGTGTTTTCCTAGAGTATCTGATATGCTTTTTATTTATTCTTATTTGAGAATTAGTGTATCTTGCTTGAAACATCACTAGGCTAAAAACAGGCAGTGGCCACTTAGGACATCTGTACATATTTTGATATGGGCACGAGTATCAGACTGAGGTACTTTCTGAGTTAGTCCCAGTTTATTTTTCCTGCTTTGTATGCAAGAACAGCTCTAAAAAGGAATAAGAGCACAGACTTTTTGCTTAACTACACACACAATTACTTAGTAGATACATGCAGACATTCTAACTATACATACATAGAAATTGTTCCTAAAACATTTAGTATGTATCCAAAACTTGTTGCAGCAAGGCGACAAAGATCTTCACAGTTTGAAGAAGTAAGGCACTTCACTTTACTTTGTGCTGTACAATACACCTCTCACGGCATATTTAGTGCAAAAAGGATCTCTGTTCTTAATTAGAGGAAAAATAAAGGTCAAATAGACAGACGATGCAGTAAAAACTACAAGAAAGACTCAGCCAAGTTAAATTTTTCCGTGTGTAATACCCTAAACCTCCTGTAGTGGGGGTCCATGGAATTTATGCAAATGATCATTTAACAACAAACCAGCATTTCAGCTACATAGCTTCTAAACGCCCATTACTTTTTACTTGTTTAAGCCTTTACTGTTGCATTCAGACCAATAAAACCAAAACCTTTAGCAGCAGACATGCCATATTTCAACTTTTCTACCACTTATGCTGCCAGGTTTGTCCAGTTTATGTTTCTCTATTTTTTGAAGTATAGAATTGTGGTAGGATTACTGAGTAATACCAAATACTTAAAAAGATAAAAGGTCATGGGTATTCAGAAGTTGTGAAGCTAAGACACTAGTATGTCCTTTAAGTGTTATTTGCATATACTCCACAGTCCTTGACTACATGACATTTAAGGTATTACACAGTGAGGGCTGTAGCTCGGTTGGGTCTTTCTTATATTTTTTACTAAATGACTTGACCATTTTGTTTATTGGAATGTTTTACTTTCACCTTAATGCTTATAGGCATCAATCAGGTTTATTTTTAAGTTCTGTGTTTCTCAGATATTACATATTCCACTTTTGCTGCACAGATGAGCTCAGAAAAGGGCTGACATACTATGTCCACAGGTAGTGCTTTTTTTTAACTGAATGCACCAGCAAAGACTTAAAAAAGTAGAAGTCATAGGCATTTAGAAGCTATGAAGCTGAAACACTGGCATGACCTTCAAGGATTATATGTATATATCACAAAAACTTGTACAACAGGAGGTTTATGATATTAACCAGCAAAGGCTGTAACTTGTCTTGGTCTTTCTTGTATTTTTTTTTTTCTTTATTAGAGAAACATGATTTTAAACTTTAAGTATTCTGTGCTGCCATTCTCTTTCTATTACACTATCTTGAAACTAAACAGAAAAGCAAGTGGGAATGAATCCACAAAACAGCTTAAGCTAAAAAAAGGAGGTGAATCTGGTTTGCTATGAAATTAGCACATACATGGAACAGTCTAAGTGATAAACTCACCTTTTTTCAACTACATAATTCTGCCCTGATGCATGCCGATTTAAAAAAAAAAACACATTTTAATGTGACTGAATTCAAGGGCTTAACCTGCCAGATCCTGCCATCCCCAAAGTTGTATGTTTTTTCAGCATATAAAGACGTGTACATGCAATCTTCTGCATGCAGACAGTACTTACAAATAGCACTGCATAAAAGTGGAAGCCTAGTGGTGTGTAACTGCAGCCTCAAATGGAGCTAAGTACTATCAGAAGTGAGGTCATCTTCCTGACTGGTATGAAGCAGGCACAAATGTCTAGAAGCAATCGAACACAAGATGAAAAATCACTGAGAAAAAGTGAAAGGAATGTTGTAAGGTGTACCATTTGTGTTTTACACAAACTCCATCATTCTAATGATGTTAAACTGGCTAAGAGTATAATAAATTCCCAGGGAATACAAACAATGATAGCTCAAATCTGGTGAGCAGTCCAGCTGAGTATAAAAACAGGTTAACAGAGTTGCTATGGAAGAAAAACCTACATGAAGTCTGACAGAGAGAAGAAACAATAAAATGGGAACTTTCATACTTCTTAACAATATCGACCACATAATGGGATTATTAATAAAAAGTTATTTCTCAGTACTTAACCAGACACTGCCCTTAAAAATTCTATCAATATGTTATTTCCTTTTCAGCTTACTTGGCTGTAATTCTAACCATGATTTTTAAAAGGCTTGTATTATACTTACCCAAATTACCAAAGTAATACTATTAATTTACTTTAATTCAAGGAACACTTGGATGCTGCACATCTTTAGAATATCTCTACAGCAGATTTCTTGATAAGAAAACTTACTACAGAATGAAAATGGTTGCATGGTCTGGTTTGTTTATAATGGCAATTCTGAATATCTGTTTGAAAAGGGTAAACCAAGAGTAAAGTGTCATGCCATTGTTCTATGTCACCTAACCAAACATTTCTGTGCTTCATGTTGCAATTGATGATGTGTTTTAATAAACATGGATATCCTGAGCTGTTATATCCTGAATAGGATATAACAGCCGGCCTGCTTCCAGTGCATAAGAGTACCTTCCACTCACCCAAACCATTGTCAGCTTGAGAAAGCTGCAGAAAATAAACATTTTGGGTACCAAGCCCTGCAGAGTTATCATGCCAAATGACAGGAGGAGGCTACAGCTCTGAAAGAGGTCAGTACTAGGTAAGTAAAACTCAAAGCTCTCACTCTGGCAAGAAAAACTATACAAAATAAAGGAGATGAAGGGAAAGAGTGGCTACTGCAGCAGTGATAAATTCAAACATCTACTGTTATGATTAGTTTCTGGGAAAACTACCATAACTTATACTAACTGGGAGGAGGAAGGATAAGGGTCCCGGAGCCTCTCAAGAATGGTCTTGGCAATGCCTGCACCTGGTCCTGGAAAAGGAATCTAGTGTGTAGTGCTTTGTAAAGGTGTGTACACAGGGTCAGGCTGTTTCTAGGATACCTCTAGAATCCACCCCTTTCCAAAAAAATGCCACTGATAAAGCTAAGGCCTTGGAAAAGAGTTTCTAAACACTGCCTTGTTGCGACGGGTATAACAAAAGGGAACAGTCATCCTATTTAACTTCCCCTGGATAAAAAGTGCGCCAACATTTTTAAAGCTGTATGTACCCTAATTAAATTTACATCATAAAAAGTTCACAAAATGCATACTAAAATCCTTTCCTATCCATCAAGGTAAATACACATAAAAAACTTATAAAAAACAGTTTTATACAGATTAAAATATACACATATTACTAAACAATATCCCCCAATATCAAAGTCAAAAGACATACTGGGGAAAAACCCACTAGTTAAAAATACATCAAAACTTTTCAGACCTCCTAACCAGATATGGTTTAATGGAAATATGATCATTTAATCCTGGAGGTTGGGTTACATTTAATTTTAATTGCCAGTAAGTCTCCCTACAACAAAGCCAATTCTCCTAATCCCCACCCCTTGGGTCCACCTGAACTTGTTCCAAGATACCAAAAAGAAACCCAGGGTGAGTTGGTTCCGTATGTAAGTGTCTATACAATGCACTATTTAAATTCTTTTTCCTAATGTTATAAGTGTGCTCATAAATACGTTTAAGTGCCCTTTCTGATTTTCCTACATAAAAACTGGGGCAACCCTTACACAAAGCCAGGTAAACTATACCTTTAGTAGTACAGTTACCCTTTCTAAACCACACACTGTTCTTCGCTACATTACCTAAGGTGACCTTTGTTTTTTCACAAATATATTTACAATAACCGCATCTTCCACATTTTCTCGTACCTTGATTCTCAAAAGAACTAGTCCTGTTGTTATTCTTTTCAAAAAGCCTTTTTAAGTTGGTCCCTGTTTTGAAAACAAACCTAGGACTCACCCCTACCTTACTTACAATGTCTTTATTAAATTTCAGCATTTTCCAATTCCTTTTAACTAATTTTTGAATCTCCCTGGAAGCAAAACTATGCTGTAAAACCAATGCTTTCCCAAAGGCTTGGTCACCAGTATTCTTTTCCTTGATTATTTCTTGTGATGGGTTACCTAAAAGGGGAAGGTATCTTACACCCCACCCCACTGTAACCCCCTTACAACCTGGCTTTGTGTAAGGGTTGCCCCAGTTTTTATGTAGGAAAATCAGAAAGGGCACTTAAACGTATTTATGAGCACACTTATAACATTAGGAAAAGGAATTTAAATAGTGCACTGTATAGAGTATTTAAAATCTACAAAATACAAAAAATAAAAGCAAACTAACCTTTCCTTCACAGCAAAGTGTAGCAGAGTCTGGATGAGCCTTTCTGGTAAAGCTCAGAAATGTTTTATTTTACCCCTTAAATAGAAGGTTTAGTTCCTAGCTCCACCCCTTAGTTAACAAATGATTAACCTTAAGTGACCCCTTCTATCTTATGAATGAGTCCTTAATTGATCAGTTCTAATTTCTGCCTAACTCAGAAGAGAGAGAGAGAGAGCTGTGGTCTCTTTTGAAGTTTTAATATGCTGTTAAAGCAGAATGCAGGTTAAACACAAGGTAAAGAAAACACACTACAGTATTTAAAATCTACAAAATACAAAAAATAAAAGCAAACTAACCTTTCCTTCACAGCAAAGTGTAGCAGAGTCTGGATGAGCCTTTCTGGTAATCTATCAAAAAGACTTCCATCCTTGTCAGGAAGAGAGAAACTTGTATTAACCAAATGCTTACCAGCAGCTGGATTTACTAAAGCAATAGCTGCCGAATCAGAAGTGAGGAACTTTATATGTGCTATCTGCTTTTTGGAGGCAGCAAGCTGGCTGTCAGCCAAGTTACAGGCTGTTACAAAAACACCCTCCAATGCTGAAAGGACAGGAGGAACTCCAGTAGGTTCAAGAAAATTCAGTTGTAAAAAATCGTAATACGTCTTTAAGGACTGTGGAATGGAACATGTCATTATGTTCCCACTGAAACAACTGATTCATTCTGAAACAGCCTCAGAAAAATAATATCTTTCAAAGGAAGTGGAGGAAGCTATACTCTACTCAGAATCTGAATCAGAAAACTTTAAGAGGAAAAAAAGAAAAACAGAATCTTTCCCTTCACAATCAGTTTGTGATTTAATTTCATGAACTTCATTAGAAAATGAAGAATCACTTCTCACTTACCAGAAACAAAAAAAAAAGAAGAATCAAGAGACTAAACTAAACTCTGAGCTAAGCCCAATAAATCACTCATGTCTAAAGTGACAGACAAAGGAGAAGATATGTGTTTTTACTTCTTTTTGACACGTATTTCTGAAGCTGCAGACCAACTTTTTTTTTTTTTTTTCAGAAGAAAACCTCTCTAGGGATATGTATAGTCTGGCTAGGCATAGGTGAATTCTCAGCACCTTCGTCCATGACCGAGAACAGTGGTTCTTCCTTGCCCACCAAGGACACTCCAACACCCGCAAGAAACATGTCTAAACCCCATACCATGTTGCCTGTAGGGACTACAGCAGAGGATGCCATGGAAAAAGATCAACGGTCTGAGGAACCTAAATGGCCACAGCAGAGTCACTCATCTACAGCATTCACTTTAGCAGCCTGCTGTGGTGGCAAAGGTTGCTTATTAATTATTTTGTGTGTGTGGTGGAAGTAGGCAGAACGGAGGAAGAGGTTGGTTTGATCCATGGTTAACCTGAAAAAGATACATCACTCCTAGGGAAGCCTTGCAGCTCTGGTCAGTAAGACAGATAAATACTAAAAAAATAACTTTTCTCACCAAACTACACAGTAAACAAACATTTTAAACAGTTAAAGGCAAAATAAAACACCTTTTACCTCACAAACAGTAGTTTTAAATTAGTTTAAACAACTTTTATCACAAAAAATAAAGCTCCTGTTTAAAAGTAACTAAAGGTCACATGATAGTCAAAACACTATATATATATATATATATATATATATATATAAAGGAAATGTGGGAGTTTTTTTCCTCCCGGAAAGGAACTTCTCTGCCCAGCAATGGAAAACATTAGAGATCTGTCCATAAGATGAGCACTTGCTTGCAGCAGGAAAATTCTTAAGGGATTGTTACCCAAACCACTCATTTCAGTCAGCTCATTTTCAGCTGACTCATGGTTTCTGCACACAGAAGATGCCCTGAAGCTTTGGAAACTGACCAACTGTTAAATTGTTATCAGGATATAATCCACACAACTAAATATAGCTAAGGCTACTGCAGTATATATCTTAAAGAATAACATTAATTTGTGATGGAAAAAGGGAACATATATGACGGAGATAGTTGGCAGCATTTGTAAGTACCAATATCTCTTTGATGTTTGTGTGTTTTGGTCTGTCCTTTTTGTTCCAAAGACACTGCTCTTTTACTCCCATAGACATCACTCCCCAGAGCTAAAAATTCAGATAAAACTAGTCACTCCACCAAGACAGTTCCCTTTGTACAAATCTCAGTACAGGAGTCTGGTATACAGATTTTTGGTAGCACTGAATCTTTCTCATCTGAAATCTTGTTAGAGTAATCATGATAAACATCCCTGACGCCATGAATCCTAGTTCCTGAGAAATTCTCTTTCTGAAGCTTTGGACTAAGTAGAAAGACCCAGGAATGGATCTAAATACAGACTTACTTATTATTGTGGAAGAAAATCTCTTTGAACTGAGGTATCAAGAAGGCACCTCAAGAAAACAATCTTGTGAGAAGGAGTTTAACAAGATTTTTGGATATTCTCTTGAAACCCCAGTCTGTGAAGGAGATCTCTCACCCAAGTGATAGATTCCCAACACTATGACAAATATTTTGTAAAGATAAATAAGTCATCTAAATAAGTAAAATGTGAATATCTTGCCATCTTAAACAGGCTATGAGTGACAACAGTTAGACTAAAGGAATGTGATAAGCATCCTTAAAAATCAAGAATTACTAAGAAACGTAAAGGGGGAATTAGAGATAACAGGTCAAGAAGGGATAGCATTTTGAACGTTGGGACTCCCACAAATTGGTTTAGAAAGGAATGATCCAAGACTCATTTCAAATAAGTTTCTTTCTTTGGTACCAGAAACATTCATAATTAAAAACGTTTCCCCATCAAAGAAAGAGGGACAGCTTCCATCAAACTCCTAAGTCAGCAGATGCTGAATGGCAGGAGAAAAAAGGAAGTTGGATCTGGTGTATGAGTAGGAATCCCCTGCAAAGGAGTGAATGATTCCCACTGCCATTTCTATTCCTCATGTATCACTCCCAACACCCATTTGCCTGAGATAATCTGTTTCCAAAAGGAGAAATGGAGAGTTAGATTTTGTAGAAGATTTAAAGGCTTGCAAGGCATCGGTTCTTTATGCTTCTGGGTATGGGACTCTGGAGAAGAATAGTCTGAGTTGTTTGGTCAGAAAGGAGGCAAACAGGTCTATTTGAGGACTCCCCCACTGATATACAATCTATAAAGAAAGAACTTTCTGTTTAACATCCATCTGTGAGGGTTTGCCTTGGATCTGCTCAAGTAATCCTCCACTGACTATCTATGATGGCATGTAAGCTGCTTATATAAACAGACTGCGTTGACAGCAATCTCACGGTCTTACAGCTAACCTACAAAGATGACAGGATTTTGTTCTTGCTTGTTTGTTGATGTACCACATGACTGGGGTGTTGCCTGTTAAAACTTGAATAGTTACTGAAGACCAGAGGGGATAAAGAAATTGAAGAGAGGGGATCAGGGCTTTTTATTTCCTTGATATTTATATGTTGTACCTGTCCTACCTTGATCATACAACTTGGACTTTTGTTTTCATACAGCATGCTCCACAGGCCGGGTCTGAAGTGTCTATGGAGAGCTCTGTATGGGGAAAGAGGAAAAAGAAAAGGCACTCCTAGGTTGAGTGATAGTTGGTTGATCCACCAAAGGAATTTTTTCTTTCTGAAGGTCAAGAGTGGATCTGGGAAGTTCAGAGGAAGGCAATGTTCTGCCCAGACTGATTAGATGAACCACTGAATCCTCCTCATGTGGAGTCAGGGAAAAGGTATCATCTGTATGGTTGAAGCCATGTACCCCAGGGATATCAATATCACTCTCTCTTGCTGAAGTCATTTCTAAAAGAAGTACAAACTCAAAATAAGAATTCAAGAAATGTATCTGAGGAAGGAATGCCATCTTGCAAACAGTGTTCAGTAGACGTCCTAACAACAGTTCCTGTGAAGGTTGTAGGAAAACTGTATTCAAGTTTAGGGTGAAATCTAGCTGAAGAACTAGATCAGTAGTGAACTGAAGATCCTGCTGAGGTTTGTCTATTGATATGAATGAAAAGATTGTCTAAATAAGTGTACATGTCCATAGCCTGAAGCCTGCATAACTGAAAATGAAATCCCAACACACCAATTTTTTTAACACCGTGATCAGCTTTATTTATAGACTGATCATCATCAGCATTAAAATTACCACTATCCTTTACAATATTGTACAAAGTGTTTTTGTAACAAAGTTCATGCCTATTATTTTAAATTACTTATTTTTCCTCTACTAAGAACATAGTAAGTTATGTAATAATAATGGCCAAGGTAGGTCCCTTAACATTTCCAAGATGGCTGCACACTGATCAACAGCTTAATTTCAGCTCTCCCAGTGTGGAAAAAGAAACCGAGAAATAAGAGCTATTAATTCTGCCAGCTTAAGTAAATTCAGTTACTGGCTATTAAGTACACTGGATGCCAGCAAAGAAGAAATTTAGAGAATTTGAAAGAAAACCAACCAGAAAAGGTGAAGACAAAACACAGATAGAATCCTGGAGCTGTTCAGTAAAAAGTAGTTCAAGCTTCAGCCTTGGTACAAGAAATGGCTTCCAGTAATTTAGAGGAAAAATAAATCAAATGTACTCGTAGATGATTAAAATAAATGAAAAACTGAAGGAGTATATTAGCTCAATTAAGAAAAGCATGGAAAAAATTATCTTTAGCAATTCATAAGAACTGATCAAACTGCAAAAATCAGAGGTTGAAATTAAGAAAAGGCTGAGTACAAGACTTCTTAAAACTGAGCTGTTTCTAAAAATGGTAGAGTTAGAAGACAGAGTACACAGAGGAAACCTGAGATTTTCTGCTGTACCAGAAAATTGGAAGGAACAGACTGTATTAATTTTATGACAGCACAAAAAAGCAATTGGACTGGTATTAACAGCAGGGTTTCTTAACTGAAAGGGCACATTGACTGTATACTCCAATGCTGGCCATGAGAAAGCAGCCAAGACCTGCATTAGCAAGGAGACAATGATACCAGCAGAAAAAAAAGACTTTATCCTGACAAACCTATGGCAGTTTCTGGAAAATGATTATTCACTGTACACCATGCAGAAGAGAAACAAAATAATCCCAGCACTCAAGAGAATTTCAAGAGGCAAGTAAGAGATTCAAGCTGCTTTATCCAGCTGTCTTCAGATTTTTTTCCTGGCAGATCAAAGACATTTTTGATGCAGAACAGGCTAATGTGAAAATATAAACGTTTATCCAAAAAAGGTGAGCCATCAAACAGAAGGGGACTCTGCTTCTCACTCCTCTGACAATAAAGATCATAGAGAGACCGTCAGTAAAACCTTTTCCAATGTTCCAAAGGAAAATGCTTGAGAGGCAGGAAAAAACACAAGAATTGACTAGGAGAATCAGGAGTACACTGGTGTTGAACCAACATCTGTTGTTGGGACACAGAGATGAAAAAGAAGATGAGCAACACTGAAATTAATGAATAAATGTGAAGCATCAATCACGTGTGAAATATTTCTTCGCAAAAAATAAAAATGGGTGAAAAAGATTGGACTTTTGTTGCCTTTGTTAAACTTGTAGATGGCTGCAACCCATGTACCCCACTTCCTGTCATTAACGGTTAAGACACTAAAACAGAAAAAAGTAACTGCAAGCATAATTTTTTTTCTTAATAGTATTTGTGTAAAACATTTCATGATATAAACTGCATGTTATATAGTAAAGAAGTTTTGTGTAATATGTAGTAAGGGTATTTTAAATGTGGGGGCGAGTGTGGGTCTTTTCAGTGAGTACTGTATGTGATAAAAATATTAAAGTAAACAAGCACTTTTTAAATTTTAATAAATACAAGTTTTACAATGTAAAATGAGAAGAAAGGCTGGACAAACACAAATTTAAATTAATATGTTGTAATCTTGGGCTACTGGGATGGGGTGTAAAAGTGCACTGACTATATGTAGAGCTGAGATGTCTTCTCTTATTTTTGCACAGATGAATGTCTGGATTAAAGCCATTGGCTTCATACAAAAGCAAGTGTTTTCTATAAGCAAGTAGGCTTGAAAAATAAGACACAATGATAAATGCCAAGAAGTGCTAAGTTTCTTGCATTTGCAATGATATTAGCTTGCTTTTTTCCTTTAGCAAGCAAGAGTCGAGAAGTCTACAGCTGAACACCACTGTATATTCTGCTTTGTTCTGTGTGAAATTGAGAAGACTCCTTTATACATCTGCAGTGATGTTAACTGTTTTTTTTTCTCAATGCTTACTAGGTTTCCATGGAGAGAAGCTGACTGCAGTTGCAAACAATTAATCTTGAGAGCACTGTTTACTGAGGGAAATCCAAAATTTAAAGGTACAAGGACAATTAGTTCAGTAAAAAAATAATGTTTGCAATTACTGAAAAGTGAATAAGAGATGACAGCTTCCCTAGCAATCTTAACAATTCAATGCATTTAATAGGGGCAGTGTCTAATTTTGTTTTATTTAAAGACAGACAGTGCACTTTTTCCTAACACTAAAAGTTAATGTTTTCTGAAAGCATACAATCTATTTTTCACATCTGGGAGGAGAACAGAAACGAGAAAAGTGCAGACCTCAAAATCGGTGTAAGTGGGAGCATAGGCTGTAACATGCATTTTAGCATGGGTAACCTTAACTTTAGGTTAGATGATGCCTGTAAGTTTAGCTGTCAATTTAGGGCAATTATTCCAGTCTGGAAGGTTAAACTTCATTTTTTGAGGCTGTACATAGTTTTGTGCATTTGTTCTAAGTTGATAAGTTATGGGGGTGTTCCGAAAATGTATTAAGATTTTGTTTGAGGGTTTTCATTAAAACAAAAAAGAAAATCTAGAAAAATGTGGCACAGGTTTAAATGGAGATGACAAGAAACAACTAAATAAAAGATCAACCTCCCAAATATTAGTGTATGTATGTTAACACAAAAGTGGAAATACACATTCAAAATTACTGTCATATATAACAGGTGGGAACAATAACATCTCATATTGGCTAAGCAGTCCACATTACTTTAGAAAATAAATGGCACTGCATTTATAGAAAAAAGGAGTACTAAATTATAGTAAGAAATGTAGAGTGTGAATAGCAGTGCTGTAGGTGATATATTTGGAAAGAGATGAGCATGTGAATTTGATAAAGAAAGGATTTCAGAATGGATATTCAGTAGAATATCAGGGACAAAGGAAAAGGGGAGTGGTTATACTAACTGTTAGAGCAGCGGCGATAGTGATAGAAGAAGGAAAAAGGATAATAGTAGATTTGTGCTAGCTAGGGGCTACTGGCAAAAATGGGAAGGATTGTACTGGCATGTATTTATATTCCACCAAAAACTGTTATTATGGAGCTTAAGAAAATCTTGGGAGAAATAATCAGCTTTCAGCATATAGGTAGGGACTGGAACTTGATTTGCAACAGTGAACATGTATCTGGGTGACTTCAAAGGAAAATCTAACAAAACAGGGTAGATTTCTTAAGAAATTTATAAAAATACTTGGTATGGAAATCATGAACTCAGTAGTAGGAACTCAGAGGAAATTTACATATGCAGAAATTATATTTCTCAAGAGCATGTGCATTTAATTGCATCGAATAACTATTTCAGATCACGCTCCAATAAAAACTAAGATAAAAATACAAGGTAACAAAGTAAATATGGCATTGCTGGCTTCTCACTCACCAGTTAAAAACAGAGGAATTTAAGGAATGGGTAGTGGAAATTATTCAAGAGTTATTTGGGAAGACAGAAATTTCTTCAGAGGTTATATAGCTAGTGAGATGAGAACAATCAAAATGGAGTTTAAAAATAGGGTTCAAATAAAAAAAAGAGAGATACGGTTAAGAAGTAATAGGAATTATTTAGAAAGACCAACAAAGATTAAAGTACTACATCAAAAGGGGAATCTCAAGAAACACAGAGGTGCAACTGCAGAGTGCTAAAGAGAGTATCTGGATAATATGCATGAGTTTAGAAAGATTGCTGTCAAGTAACTACCTTTTGATAATAACTCCACAGACAAAAATATTTCGCACACAATGACTTAGGCAACAAAAAGAGTAGTTGCCAAAACTAGAGAGCCTACAACAAGAAAAATAACCAGAGAGCCTGTAGAAGTATTACAGCTATTTCAGAAATGTCATGAGAATTTGTAAAAAGCAGAGAAATGTGGAAATCAAGAAAGAGCACAAATAAAAATATGTACAGAAAACTTAATTATACCAAGATTAGAGGTAGATGAGACTCAAGTAAAAGTTGTGTTAGGAGGAGATGAGGGTAAAAATATTGATGTATAATCACAATTTGCAGGAAAGTCTCCAGGAAAATACAGTATTCCTGTATATGTCTGGAAGTTAGGAGGGAAGAAAGTGATAAAAGATCTGGAAGGTTTTGTTTAACAATATTTTAAAAGGAAGGGAACCACCAACATATTGGAAGAAAGCTGTGGTAACTGTACTACTTAAATATGGTAAAGACTTATCAGATCTAGCTTCATTCAGATACATTTCAATTTTAAAGCATGATTACAAATTATGTGTATACTAGCTAAAAGAATGGCAAAGGTCTTGCCAACATTGATAGATACGGATCAATGTGATTTTGTGGATGGGAGGTAAACATTTGACAGCATTAATAGAACAATGATGATCCATGTGACAAGATGAGGTGCTGCCAGCACAGCTAGCTGGAATTTTGTAAAGTATAAATAATTATATGTCATTTGTGAACATCAGACTAATTTATATAAGATGCTTGTGTTACAAATGCATTAGAACTGTATGCTATGTGTATATCAAACTGCTCTGTACAGATGTTTGTGTTGAAAAGGTGTTTGCAAAGTACTGTTTTTTTAATGTAGCCACAATGTGTGCCCTAGTGGAAGGGAACATAAATGTACATGCACGATTGTAACTGTTTATATGTATACATTAGAGGAAACTGGAGGGTTAACCTCAGTCCAGCAAACTTTAGAAAAATATTTGAAATTAAATTACTTTATAGGCTAGGCCATTAAAGAGGCCAGCTCTCAAGTTTCAATGCTAAAGACACAAAGTCTGTACTAGGAAGCTTTCTATATTGTCTTTAGGATGAACTAATTGCTACTCTGAAAGCATGAAGTAATGCAATTATTTTATGACTTCCAGCATCTGCCAAAGATCTGAGCAAGACCCCTTATATGAGTATTTTTACAGGTAGATGCTAAACACTGCCAGCTTCAGCAATGGGGGGTTTTGCCTGGGAACTAGAAGCCAGATGACAAGAAGTTATGCCATCCTGCAAGCTATCCCAGGAGTAATATTTTAGATATTATTTTAAGAAGTCTCTTAGAGAGACAGAGCATTCTGCATTCTGTCTTGGACCTGACAACAACAACCAGAACCACCATTCATCACATCTGCCTTGCTCTAATGAAGTAAGTTTCTAGAGAACAGTACAACTCTCTTAGATACAGTCAAGAATATAGTGAAGCATAGTTTAGATGTTTTTCTTTGTGTTCACTTGTACTGCAATGTTATTTTAAATATTTCCTGTGGTTTTGAACTCTGATGTCACTGTGAATACATACTTATTATTTATTATCAAATATATTTAATCCTTTCATTGTGGCTGATCTGTGTAGAGATATTTAAGTTTTGAGAGTACTTGCATATTTATTTGGTGACACTGTGTGGGCCACTCCTAATAGCCTTACTCTTGGTCAAACTACCATTTGTATTAATATTACAGAGTAAAACTGGACATCCTTTGTTAAGGGCTCTAAAATAGATGTTAAGGAGTAACTGGTTGCAGTGGAAACTACCTTACACTCCTGTTGGTAACTCCTGGAAGGTTTTGTACTGAGGCGCTAGAGAATAAAATACTTTTGGGTCTGAACCAGTGGTCTTCATTTTCTCATCGTTGCTAATTGTATGGACTAGTTGTCTTTATGGCTTCAGACCCTAACAGAGACATTCCACAAATTTTTAGAGAAGATTCTCTGCCTGTGCTTGGTGCTGCTGGTGTTTCTGGACATTTATCTGGGTCACAGAGAACAATGGAACAATATATCCAGGCTTCACAGATTCCTATTGGTGAGAACAACCATGGTACATCCAATTTTGCCCAGCTGTTTGATCGGTGTGTTGAGGAGAGGCAGAAATGTGTGAATAATCCCTTTTCTGCGGTGGGACAGTTGCCCAATTCTGTCCCTTTGGGTATGAGAGAACTGTGTGATAAATTTGAAATGCTGCTGCAAAAAGAAACTAAGGTACATTTTAACATTTTGGACTTAAAAAGATATATGGAGTTGAATGTTACACCTAGAGGTCTTCGGTTTATAAACAGCCCTAGTGAATCTTTTGTTGTGCAGTGTGATTCTGCTAAAGTATTTAAAGAATTTTGGGTTGCAGTAGCCCACAGATGTGTTATGGACTGGCTTGCTATTTTGCTTGAATGTGACCAACTTACACAACAAAAACTTAAGCAAGAACTGCAGTCCTTATCTTTAGAGATTTCCAGTTCTTTGAATTCCACTAGTATGAATTCTTTGATGGCAAATGTAAATATGAAGTTAAATTCATTAGAAAAAAATTTAGTGGAATATAAAAAAAAAACTAAACTTTTACGGGACATTAGAGACTACAAAAATGGGTGGGACTTTGTGTCTTCAACTAAACAGCAGCGTGGGAAGGGATGACGTAATAGGGGAAATTTTAAAAACCTCTTTCAGTTTCTTTTGCATCCACAGAAGAAACAGACCACAATGGCAGCCTAGAAAGCAACGAGCATGATTATCTGGCTTTAACAGCAGCCAAACAACAGAAGGAACATGAACGCCGATTTCGGAGGGAAGGGGAGAATGATAGGGAGCAATTTAATCGGAAAAGAAACCAAAATGGCTCCTACACCAATGGCAATGGGTCTGGACAACTTTTGACAATGGGACCACAGCATTTTAACAACAAAAGAGGCAGGTGACAATGACTTTGTTAATGTTAACTGTAATATGGTTGTAAATCTCTCTGGATATATTTTGTCAGATGAACAATTTGCTGTTTTGAATTTGGGGCTGGAATATGTCCCTGCTGTGCTACCTATGAAACATATTTTAAATCAGGAAATTTTCTGTTTTGTTCGTAAGCTGCACCTTAAGGTTTTTTATGCTAATAGTGATGTTAAGTTACCATGTGCTGATGTTTCTATGGAAGAAAGTTTTCATTCTTGTTTTCCAGATTTAAATATATCTATGAGACATGTGGAAAAATGCAACTCCTGGGAGGTTTTGTACTGAGGCGCTAGAGAATAAAATAATTTTGGGTCTGAACCAGTGGTCTTGATTTTTTCATTGTTGCTAGTTGTAGAAACTGCCTTACAGTCTGGACAGAAGGAGCATAGCTAATAAATCTGTGCCAGTCTTTCCCAGGTATGTGTGTGTAAATCAAACCTCAACGAGTATGTGTGTGTGTGTGTGTGTGTGTGTGTGTGTGTGTGTGTGTGTGTGTGTGTGTGTGTGTGTGCTACTTAGGCAGGGACATAAAGCACTGGTTGGACAGAAAGGGTGCTAGAGGTCTTGGCTTGGTCACACAGCTGAGATCTCAACTCTGTAGCTGTGCCAGTGGGAAGTCTTACTGGGGATCTGGAGAAAGAGGGAGCAACCAGCCCCGGACTTACTGTGGTCTCTGTGTGCTTTTAAGTGAAACTGCACTTGATGCAGAGAGCTGCATATGGAAATACTGTGTGTATGTACCTGTTATCCTCCTAGTGAACATTCCCCCACAGGTGCCAATGGTGATCATTGAGACTCCTCGATTACTGGCTGGCAGTGGTGGATCGTCACAATCCAGAGGGAAGCAGAATGTAAGAAAATATTGCTGTTGTTGGTGGGTCTTGATGTAGAAAATGCATTCCATGGAATAAGCTGGGATTTTATGAGTAGCACAATGGAAGCATTTGCATTATCTGTTACAATATTAAGGTTAATTAGGAGGATATATGAAGAATTGGAGGCAAAAATTAAAGTAGGAGGGTTCCTCTCTGATAAGCTGTGTCTGAACAGAGAAACTCTATTTGCTTTATATTTAGAGCCATTGACAAAGAAAATAAGGGACTTATTGGAAGTTCTTGTTTATGGATATGGAGAAGTGAAAGTGCTTTAGTCCCTTTAGTTTTGTATTCAAGTCGGAGTATTTTTTTTATCAAGCAATCAGACAGAGAAGTTGTGGACAATAATTTAAAAAAAAGTTGAAGGAATTTATCTGGCAGGAAAAAAGTACACGGGTTAAATGGGATAAACAAGGTGGTTTAGGATTACCTGATTGGAAGGGATGTTTAAGAGCTACACAATAAAAACTCATACATAACACAAGTAGAACATTATTATTATTCAAAGTGGAAAGGGATGATGATGATGAAAAAGCAGGGGTGAATTCAATAAATAAGGAGACAGTAGGATTTTGGATACAGATCCTTAAGGAGAAAACAGTCACACAAAATATTATATTCATAAAGTAGTAGAAAGTATTCTAAGAACCAAGTTAACATGGGAATGAAAAGAGGAGATTTTGCTGGTAGGGATGACTGCAAGTAGGGGTACAGAGAATAGGCAAGGGAGTTGAAATTTACTGAATAAAAATGGCAAAGGAACCAAGACAGTCAGAGCAAATAACCAGAATGTGAAAGGAAATAGAACTGGATGAAGTTGAGAAGACATCAGTTTTGAGACTGCCTTCTTTACCAGGGACTGATATCAGAGTATAGAAAAACACAAATGGAGATGGGAATCTTAAATGAAAGACCTGCTCTGGAAGAGTTTCTAGCTGAATGTAGAACCAAACCACATGTTAAAAAGAGATAATCGGTAGGGCATACAAAATATTGCACAATAACTATAAGAATCAATCAGAGGAGGTTAGAAAAGACTGAAAAGAGATTGGATAATCACAATGAGAGGGCATATGTACAGCTCCCAAGTATGCCAAAAAAAAAAAAAAAAAAAAAACAATCTAGAAAGCTTAGGATTTTTGCTTGGAAGTACTTATATAAGTATTTTTATACCAAAAGCACACTACAGATATTTTTTCTTGAGGTACATGGCTAATGTTGAAGTTGTGATGTGAAAGAAAGAGGTAACTGGGAACATATGTTCTGGGAGTATGGGTAGTTGACAGATTTTAAAAATTCCCCACAGAGTACTCTTTGTCAAATATTGGGTGACGAAATGGATGTAACTAAGGAAATTATTTTACTGAGCTGTGACACAGGATCTGAATTGCATAACCATAGTAAGAGGCCTTGTTAAGTTTAATTCTGGTGGCTGCCAAAAAAGAATTCCTAGAAAATGGAAATCAAAGTCTAAACCAAATGTATTTGAAGTACTGTAACAGAGATAAAAGAACTGGAAGTGGGATGTTTAAAAAAAAAAGGGAAGGAGCAAATTACACAGAAATAAATGGAAATTGTGGGAACAATACATGCAGAATAATGTACTGCAGGAGTGAGGTTAAGGGAAGGCAAGAATTGAGCAATTTATGTACCGCTTGACTGATAGTTAAAAAAAAGAAACATATGTCATGTATAATGTACGTTAACTGGTTTGCTTTCTTTTATATTAATGTAGGTTTGCCTATGTTTTAAGTAATAATTGAATAAAACTGATAAAAAGGTAGATCCCCTAACTAAAAGCAGTTCCATCCTTTTTCTAGTAATAACATTGCTGGTAAGGTAAAGCAGCTTTCCCTGCTTCAACGATCCTTAATTCCTTCTGTTTTTCATCACAGCCAAGTGGGCTGGGCAAGGCTGCTCCCCCTTTCCTATGACCTGCAAGTGTATCTAGAACTGTAAGGGTCTAAACATTATGCACAATTAGGATCAGGACAAAAACCCAATTCTTACATATGCCCTTGTTAATCTCTCTGGCAATTCACAATTTCTATTGCTTTAAGATACAAAGCAGTTTTGTTTTTTTAATGATCTATAGTAGTGGTGAGGCAAACAGGCTTTTCAGCACCTTATAACAGACGCATTAGCTAGTAGTATTATTGTCCATATGAAGTTTTCACCTGCATGTGTCCGTGGACAACTTAGTGTTGCAATCATAAAGAATAAATCTTGTGAGTTCAATGTCTTGTTCTATTGCACAACTCAAATGTCTTGTAAATCTGTTTTAAATGTTGTTAGAGCTACACAATTAAAAAAAGAAACATGCGTTTCCATGCCCCCTTACATTTTTAACATCTCCAGCAATTTGCATTCATCATCAGGAACATCTCTGATAACTTACTTGGTGTATAAATAAAAATCTACCACAAGATCCACAACCCAAAGCATAGAATCTTAAGAATGTTCCTATATTCTGGATGAATATGAATGTGAAGATGTGCGTTCTTTTGCTGCAGGGTATCCAAGAAGGCTTAAGGAAGGATCATAGACAGAAGAGTTTGGAGTGATAACATTTTGAATTTTGGAATTCTTAAAAAAGATGTTTAGGATTGAGAAGTCCAAAACAGGTCTCCGTGTGCCCTCTTTTCCTGGAACAAGGAATAGTCCTGAATAAAAAACCCTGCCCTTCTTAGGGCTAAGAGGCTAATTCTATAGTTCTTTAAATGGTACAGATTTTCTATGATTAATACATACATACAAATATTTCAAGCACAAGCATTAATGCCTTTCTGGTTTGCCAATATACCAAAACACTTGTTCCCATAATAAGTATCCAGGGTGCTATTAAAAATATCTAAACTAATACTTGCTTTAATGTAATTTGGTAGTCTGTTCCATGCATCAGCTACTCTGTCAGAAAACCAATTAGTACACTTTTCATTCCTACAAATTCTTCTACATAGGTTGTCTGATGATTCTCTTGTATTTTTTGATAACCCCAAACATTCCCAGAGGTAATAGTCTCTAAATGCCCTATATACCTGAAAAAGATCTCATCTTAGATATCTGTAAGAGGCACTGTACAAGTTCAAATATTTTAGTCTTTCATAATAACTTAAATTTTCACATCCATGGATGCTCTTGGTATATTTCTGCTGTATTCCTTACAGTTTACTCATGCTTGTTTTCTTATAGGGTTTCCATATTGTTATTCCATACTTAAGTTTGGGTCTAATGTAATTAACACACAATGACTTCATCATTTTTGATTTCCTAGACTTTATAAATCTTTTTAAAAAACCTATAGTCCAATAACCATCGTTAACCAATTGGTTGATATGATTAGAAAAAGTCAAGAGCTGAATCTATGCATGTACCCAGGTCCTTAAATGAGTCTACAGTTTCTATCACTGTGTGCTGTACTAAACATCCACCTTTCAGTTTATGTTTCCTTAATCTCATATGCTTAGTTTTTGATGTATTTAGCAGCATATTATTCTCCTGTACCCAAATAGTCAATTTAGTCAAGTTATTTTGCAGACATGCCTTATCTGTAACACACGTAATCAGTTTACCTATTTTCAGATCATCTGCATATAGACTGTAGAACGTGTCTATATCATAACATCGACAGCTTAGGTCATTGAATACAAAAACATCAACACCTAAGCGTCGAAAGCTAATAGCGAATGGCCACATTATTGAATTCTTTCCTCGGGAAAGAATAGGGGTGGCCGTCTGTAAACAAAATAAACAAACACACCCAAACATAGTGGGTGGGCTGCGCCCCCCACCCCCTTAACTAAATATACCAACTCCGAGATCACTGTACATTAGGGAAAGGGCAAATCCCCGATAACGGCCACGCAAATTCTTTCCAGAGGAAAGAATTCTATGATGTGGCCATTTGCTATTGTAAGTGTTTGACGCTTAGTTGTCATGATTAAGCACTCGACAACCTAAGCTGTTGACAATTCAAAAGGACCCCTGTAGAACACCTCAGATGAAAAAGTTAGGTCTGAAAGATACAATCTAAACAAGTAAGGGCCTAGGACAGAGTCCGGTGGGACACCTTGACTGCAACTAAGGATTTCACCTGTCTAGTTGCTGTATACTTGCCATGTCCTGTTTGTAAGCCATGCAGCTATCCATCTTATCAAGTACATCAATACCTAGTTGTACTAATTTATCGATCAGTGTTTTGTGTATGACACTGTCAGATGTTGAAGTTAAATCTATATAAATTACATCATAGCACAATTCCTCATTCATAGTTATTATATTGTTATAGATTGTGTTACAGGTGGTAACAGATCTATTTTCAACATATGCATGCTGATATATGGTTTCAAGTCCCAACCTATCCAATTCTGACAATAACTTAGCCAATATTATTGTCTCCGTTACTTGTCTACAACATGAAAGTAGACTTAAGGGTCTGTATGACTCTGGGTTTGTCCTACTCTGCTTTCCGTTAAAGACAGGTTTAATAAGATAAGCGCATGTCTCCAGTTTTGAGGCATCTCCCCATATTTATATGGCCTAGTGAATAATAGATATAATGGTACTGTAAGTTCTTGCTGAAGTGTTCTCAGGTCATTGTTACTAATTTCATCTCCTCCCTGTGCTTTGTTTGGGTCCAGTTTGCCCGGTTCTTTTTTCAATATAATCTAATTTGACACCAGTATCTGTGGTCACCTGGATGTCACTATGATAATTTAGCGCCCCTTTTGTGGAGCCAAAGTGTTTTGCATAAGATTTTGTAAATATATCTATAATCTATTGTGTCTGAGAATAAATTTTAGAATCTGCATACAGTTTATCAATTTGTATGTCTTTACTCCTTCCACATCTTATGCATCTATAAAAAGGTTTCCTATTATGCTCAATATCTTTATACAAATTTTCTCCAAATTTTTCTTGATCTTTTCTCACACTATCCTTAATCTGTTTGTCCAGCTTGTTTATTTCAATTTTCAAAGTTGTAGCTTGACCTCTCTTGCATTTCTTATATTTTTTGTCTCTCACCTTAATCAGATATCTTGTTCTTATGGAAATATATCCCCCTGATGTCGTATGCCTACATCCTTATGTTAAACAATTTTTTTGATTTTTTTACACTCAAACAATTTCTTTCCACATTCCAACTGCAGTTTTTCGACTAAACACTTCACTTCAGTTAGTTTTACAAATAGTGATTGTTTTGCTTCCATTATTTGCAAAATTAAAAGTTATGTACTCACCATAACTAGGCATCTGTGTTGTCCATTTTCATTCTTCCTGAACATATGGGTTTGGATCTGATCCTCAGATCCGACTCTGCCACATACTCTAGACTTTGGATCCAACTCTTGAGCTCCTCCCTCTACCAATAATCTCTCAGTCCATCCCCAACGCCTCAGACCGAGTTTGTTGCCAAAAGGACCCTATAGCTAGACAGAAACGGACAGCTAAAAGAAAAAGGGGCTCAAACCTGGAAAGTACAGTTGTGTACACCTACCATAAATGTAGATGTTCGAGTGTCTTCACTGTTGCAGTCATGACTGTAGGGTTCTCCCCTGCCGGCAGACAGCCCTCGGTCGGCCAGAATCCCAAAGTCTGGGTCCGGCGTCGGCTGTTCAACCATGCTCCCTGACGTCAGAGCGCCAGGAGTACAAAGCTGACAGCCGACGCCATCTTCTCCAGTTTTTCTTGCCCCAGATGTCAGGAGTTCCAAAATGAGAAAGGTCCCATATCCTTTGCAAATACACCTCAGAAGAATGGTGAAAAAAGGAACTACACTAAAGTAAAAATAAGAGGGGACAGGAGGGAGGGAAACCCAGACTGCAACAGTGAAGACACTCTAGCATCTACATTTATGGTAGGTGTACACAACTGTACTATGTTCATCGTGTTTCACTGCTGCAGTCATGACTGTAGGGTAGAATCCCAAAGCTGAAAGAAAGGGAGGTGGTCATAAAGAAGAAGGGGCGGCTATAAGGCCCTGCAAGACTGCAGAGGCAAAGCCTGCCCTAGACTTAGAGTAGAGAGGTAGATTGTAGTTCTTAGAAAAAGTATGCACTGAACTCCAAGTTGCAGCTTCCAAAATGTCTTTGGTAGGAACTCCCCTGAGGAAGGCCGCAGAAGTGGCAGCAGCTCTGGTGGAATGAGTCCGTATACTCCCTGGGATTTGCTTTCCATGGTGTGAATAACAAAATCTGATTCCATGAGCAATCCATTTAGAAATGGTCTGTTTTGAAATGGCTTTACCTTGGGAACTTGAAGCATAAGAAACAAACAATTGTTCTGATTTTCTGATGTCCTTGGTTCTGTCCAGGTAAAAACGTAGTTGTCTGTGTACATCCAAGGAATGTAAGATCCTTTCCCCTTTATTTTGAGGAGTGGGAAAAAAAGTTGGCAAGTGGATAGTTTGATTTAAAGCCACTTTGGAAACCACCTTAGGCATGAAGGTAGGATTAGTCCTCAAAGACACCGTCTTGATGAAAAATAATATAAGGTTCCACAGCCATAAGAGCTTGTAACTCTGAAACTCTCCTGGCAGAGGTTAGGGCTGACAGGATAGCTGTCTTCCAAGATAAAAACTTGATGTCAAAAGAGGCAGCAGGCTCAAAAGGAGGCAAGGTTAGTTTTTCCAAAACATAGTTGAGATCCCAAGCAGGAATGAGAGGAGATCTAGGAGGTCTTAAGTTCTTAGCTCCTCTGAGAAACTGTCTCATGAGCTGGTGGGAAAAGATTGGAGGGTCTGTATTATAATGAGCAGAAATAGCAGAGGAATGTATCTTAATGGAAAAGAAAGAGAGACCCTTATGTAAGAGATCTGACAAGTAAAGTAAAATTAAAGGAATGTTAGGAAGAAGAGGATCAGAATCCTGAGCCTGCATCCAGGAACAAAATCTTTTCCATTTTCCTGCATAAGATTTTCTAGTGCTAGGACGTCTGGCTTCTAAAATGACATCCATAACCTGCTTGGGTAGGAAAGAAGAAATCAAAGGCCCTGGATTAACCAGGCTGCCAGGCTGAGAGTTCTGACATGAGAGTGTAGAACCTGACTCTGATGTTGGGACAGAAGGTTCGGAGACTGAGGTAAAACCAAAGGGGGCTCCAGACATAGGTTTTTTTAGAGTTGGGTACCAAAACTGTCGAGGCCAATTTGGGGCCAGCAAGATTATCATCTTGGGCTTGTCCTGTTTTATCTTTAATAATACCCGTGGAAGAAGAGGAAGAGGCAGAAAGGCATATCCCGAGAGGTTCCTCCAACTGAATGATAGGGCATCCACTTTCCAAGCTTCTTTGTGAAAAGTCCTGGTGCAAAAATTCTGTAGTTGATTGAGATGGGATGCAAAGAGGTCTATGTGAGGACATCCCCAGACTGCTGTTATCATCCTGAATATTTTGGTGTCCAGCATCCACTCGTGTGGATCCGAAAGGTTTCTGCTCAGACTGTCTGCCAGGAAATTTTGCTTCCCTGGTAGAAACTGAGCTTGAAGGTCCAGACTGCAAGCTAGAGCTGTGTTCCATAGATCCATGGCTAGTCTGCAAAGGGGGTAGGAATGAGATCCCCCCCTTGCTTGTTTATGTACCACATAACTGTGGTGTTGTCTGTCCGTATTAGTAGTTGTCCTGGTAGTAGAAGATTCCTGAAGGCCATTAGAGTTTTCTGAACGGCTAACATTTCCTTTAAATTGATATGCAGGTGCTTCTGATCCTTTGTCCAAAGGCCCTGCAGACACTTGCCCTGAAAATGGGCTCCCCAAGCATAATCCGAGGCGTCCGTGGTTAGAATCTGAGTGGCAGGAGGCAGACAGAAGGGTTTCCCTTTGTTTAGAGCACATGCCCTGGACCACCAAAGAAATTCCTTTTGAAGGCAAGGCAGGACGGAGATCAGTATGTCTAAACTGTCGCAATGCTGAGACCATACACTTTTTAGGTACCACTGTATTTTCCTCATGTGTAGTCTTGCATATGGTACGAGAAGGATGCAGGAGGCCATGTAACCCAAAGCCTGCAGGAATCTCCTTGCAGATAGCCGAGTTAAAGTTGCCAAAGTTTTGAAAGTTGAAGCCAGCTGTAATTGTTTTTCGGATGTCAGAAATGCCATCTGGGTTGTGGTGTTTAGAAGAGCACCCAGAAAAGTTATCTGCTGTGATGGTGTCAAATTTGACTTTTTATGTTTAGAGAGAATCCGAGGAACTTGAGGAGGTTCTGTACAAATTCTAGATGCTGGAGGAAGACATCCTTGCTGTCTGCCTGAATTAGACAATCGTCCAGATAAGGGTAAATTTAAATTCCCTTGAGTCTGCAGTAAGCTACTACTGGAGCCAGACATTTGGTGAAGACCCTGGGCGCAGTAGACAATCCAAAGGGCAGCGCAGAGAATTGAAAGTGCCTCGATCCGGCCTTGAACCTGAGGTATTTTCTGCGTTCCTGCCTGATGGGAATGTGTAAATATGCCTCCTTTAAATCCAAAGTTACCATCTATGCATCTTTGGACAGCATTGGAAGTAGCTGCTGTAGAGTAAGCATCTTGAATTTTGGAATCTCTAGAAAGGTGTTCAAGACCGACAGATCCAGAATGGGTCTCCATGAGTTTTGCTTCCTGGGGACTAGAAAGAGCCTTGAGTAAAAACCTTGTCCCATCTCTGAAAGTGGAACCAGTTCTATGGCTTTCATAGCCAAAAGAGCTTCCACATGGTTTAAGGCCTCTGTCCATTGATGCTTTGGAAGGTCTGGCCATCCGCTTGGCCTTGGCAGGGTATGAAAATGGAATTTGTAACCTCTTAAAACCACATCTAGAATCCACTTGTCTTGGGTTATATGAGTCCAATTTTGATAAAAAAGAGAGAGTTTTCCTCCGAGGGGGGCTTTCAGGCAAGAAGTTCCTGCAGCCCAACAGAGGGAGTCATTGAGTTTGTTTCCTATTTGTTTGTGACCTGTCCCTCTCCTCCCCTAGGGGTGGAAGCAGTCCACTGTCTTTGTCTATAAGAAGCTTGTGTTTGAGGCCTTCCTCTGGAGCGTCTATATCTACCCCTCTGAGGCCTGTCTGAAGTGGGAAAGGACCAATTTTTAGAAGACCAATTCCTGCTAAATCTTGGTGGCTGTACTTGTACGAAATCTTTAACTGTTTGCATGGATTTCGCCTTAACCTCCATCTTTTTAATCACCTCTTCAGCTTTTGATCCAAACAAAACATTATGCTGAACAGGAGCATCCAATAATTTAGCTTTTACTTGTTCTGGCAAATTTTGTTCCTTTAGCCATGCATGCCTTCTAATGACTGTGCCGGAGGCAGCAGCCCTACAAGAAGCCTCCAAGGCATCAAATCCACAGTGTAAACCATGCTTCCCAACTTGTTCAGTGGCATGCAATAAGTCATGTAATTCCTTATCTGCACAGGCAGAAATGGAAGTAAGCTTTTGTTTTAAAACAGACAAGAGAAATTGCTGGTATTTCAGCATATGAAACTGACAGTTTAAAGCCCTAATGGACAAAGTAGCAGAAGTGTACACTTTTTTGCCCCATCTTTCTAAGGATCTAGAATCCTTTTCAGTGGGAATTGGATTTTTGGCAGAAGCGGCCTTAACTCCCTTAGGACCCTGAAAAATGGTTTCAGGGTCAGCAGAAGGGTTCTTGTATAAAAACTGGTGGGAATCAGGAACCCTGTAATATCTATCCGGCTTAACAGGAGCAGGAGGAAGAGAGTCAGGGGTTAAGTTAGCCTCCGAAAAAGCATCATCCACAATATCCAAAACAGGAGGAATAGCCAGGGGTCTATGTTGGGGAAGAAGAAGAAAATCCCTTAGCCTTTTCTTAGATTCCGAATACTCCTGTCCTTCCCAGTGGAAATGTTCCCTCATTTCATGCAAAGTTTCCCCAAAAGAGAAATCCTCAGGGGGAGAAGCTGAAGGAATGGATTCCTCAGCATCGGAATCCTCATAAGGAGGGAAAGAATATTCCTGGTCAGAAGAAGAAACTGAAGAAACAGAAGCCTGATCAGAGGAATCATAATAAACATCCTGCCTTGGCCTTTTATCTGGAGGGGGATGTGAACCCCTAATCATAGTAAGTAAATCCTCCGCCATCTTGAGTAACTGTTTCTGTGACTTGGGAGCCGGTTCAGAAGAGGCCTGTGTTACAGTCTTTGATTTAGAAGGAGTCTTTGCCTTTGTCTTTGGCTTTGTCTTTATTAGAAGCTGAGTAGGCCTGAAAACCCCTTTGGAAGCCGGTACCTGCACAGCGGCTCCGGACCCATCCAAAGGAGCATTGTCCGAAGGTCCTGCAACAGAAATATTTAAAGGCCTGGTTGGCTCCTCATGAGAGTCCGTTTCGGCCATCGGTTCTGAAATGGCCGACGACAGGGGCTGCAAAAGCGCCTCACTGACGACGGCCGAACCTGAAGCTGGCTCCGCTTGTGCGCTATCATCAGATTTGGACCTCAGAGGCCTGTCTTTATCCTTGCAACGTTTGTGAACTCCGGTAGCCGGAACCATATCCGACGACATTTTGTAGTTAAAGCGCCTACCGAAGTAATGAAAAGCAAAATCGTACCTTCGCTTAATTGTACGTTGATTGAATCTAGCACAAAACCGACAACTAGCTACGTCGTGGTCAGGGCCTAAGCAAGGAATACAGTAAGAATGAAAATCCTTATGAGGTATTTGCTTCCCACATGAAATATAATTATTAACTTTTTCTGACATCGGACTGGAGCAAGAAAAAGTTTCCCCAACGGGGTACTTAGCTTTGAGTGGAGAAGAAAGTCTTCGGACTGAAGTTTATCAGAAAAATTCGTCAGGAGTCAGCCGACCGGCACTTGCGAACTGCTATCCCCGCACGGCAAGAAAGACTGGAGAAGATGGCGTCGGCTGTCAGCTTTGTACTCCTGGCGCTCTGATGTCAGGGAGCATGGTTGAACAGCCGATGCCGGACCCAGACTTTGGGATTCTGGCCGACAGAGGGCTGCCTGTCGGCAGGGGAGAACCCTACAGTCATGACTGCAACAGTGAAACACGATGAACATCTATAAGTTCCAATAACAGTCCAACTGGTTTCTCCAGAAGATGGGAGGGAAGTTGAGGAAGAATGAAAATGGACAACACAGATGCCTAGTTATGATGAGTACATAACTTTTAAATCTGATGTTATCTTTTTCAGTCTTCCTCAAAACATGAGACAGAGTCCCCATCTATGGTAACCTTGGAAGGCCCTTCATGGAAGGATATTCCAGAGTACCACCAAGCCAAAGGCAGCCCTACTTCTGGATACAAGATCCAGTTTGTAATAAGTAACAAAGGTATGAGCACTGGACCATGTGGCCACTGCAAAAATATCATCAATAGATGTTCTTGATCAAAAAGCAGATGACGTAGCCATGGATCTAATTGAATGAGCTCTGGGTGGTTTAGGTAGGAAAATACCTTGAGAATAGATCAAAAAAATACAATCAATCAGTGATCCATTTAGCTAAAGTAAGTTTTGAAACTGGGCAACCCAGATTTTTGGTGAAAAGGAAACAAATAGCTGAGCGGATTTTCTGATTTGCTTTGTCCTGTGTAGATAAAAACGTAGGATGTGCTCAACAAGGAGATGTAGCAAGCCATCTCCTATGTTTCAAAAATTTGGAAAGAAGACCAGTAAATAAATGGACTGGTTAATGTTTGTTTCAGAAACAACTTGAGGTAAAAAGGAAGGGTTTGTCCATTAGGTAACCCTATCTTTATGAAAGTAACGTAAGGGGGCTTTGACGAAAGAACCTAGAGTTCAGAAATTCTCTTTGAAGAAGTAATAGCTACTAAAAAGACGGTTTTCCATGAAAGAAATTTTAGGTAATTTTTTTGCTGAAGGTTCAAAAGGTTTCTGAGCTCAAACTTGTAGCACAACAGTCAGATCCCAGGGACCTGAAGGATCCTTTATTGCTGGTTTAAGGAGGAGAATGCCTTTTAGAAATGCTTTACATAACTTGGAAGAAGCCAGGGAATATTTTTTTCTCCTGTATGAAAATGGCTGCTAAATGCAGTTTAATCATAGAAAAGCTAGCTCCTTCTATAAAAAGAACAGCCAAAAATTCAAGTACTGCAGAAACTGGAGAAGAAAAAGGGTAAACATTATTTTTCAATGCGCAAAGTGAGAATCTTTTCTCTTGCTCTTATAAACTCTTGGTAGAGTCTTTTTGCAAGGACAAACTTATGGAATGTACTAGGGGAGAAAGCCTGGGCTGACCATCAATGGATATGGAGAAATCATGCGGTTAGCTTGAGGACCTGAATAAGTGTGAGAGGAGATATGGAAATGGTTCCAATATCCATGGAAGATAACGAAGGCAAGACCCCAGAAAGGGGAACCTTACCTGTCGAGGCTAGAAGGGGACAATAAGGATGACTTAGCTCTTCAGCCTGTATGCTTTCTGTAGAAATTTGGGAATCAATGGCAATGGGGGATAAACGTAAAGAAGACTGGTGGGCCAAACATGGACTAGCATCTCTTGGTGACTCCCCTGAGGGGGAATAAGGGCAAAATAACTGCTGCATTTATTGTTATGGGAGGACGCAAGGTGGTCGCAGCAAGGTTTTCCCCAACAATGAAAAATTTCTTCCACCACAGACTGTTTGAGAGACTATCTGTGTGGCATCAAAATGGACCTACTTAATTTGTCTGCTAACACGTTGGTTTTCCCTGGTATGTGCACTGCAACTAGAAAGTGGTTTGAAGAGATCGCCCATTTCCACACTTTTATGGCCTCTCGGCAGAGGAAGTAAGATCGACTTCCTCCTTGTTTGTTGATGTACCAGACAACAGACATGTTGTTGGTCTGAATCACAATAGTCCCTAGAGGAAAAGCATCTTGAAATGCCAGCAACATTAATAGGATTGCTCTCATCTCTAGTACACTGATATGCAGCTTGGTCTGCTGGGGGTGACCACGTGCCTTGGACTGCCCTTTCCAGAAAATGCCCCCTCCACCCCAGTTGGGAGTGTCTGTAGCTAGTGTGGCCAATAAGGGTAGGAAAACAGAATGTCAGCCTAGATAAAGTTCATCCGACTGGATCCACCAACACATCTGTCGGTTGCAAATTCAAGGAGGTTTAACTGAAAAAGATAGGGTTTGTCAAGTAACAGACCACTGACCAGCTAAAGACCACTGAATAACACGCATAAAATATCGTGCTAAGGAAAAGAATACAATGGCTGCTGCCATAGATCATACACAGCTTGAAGAACTAGTCTGACTGAAGGAGATGGATGGAAGATAAGCTGATGGTCCTGAGACCTGAGCGTGGATATTCAATAAATTGGTAGTGATGCTATTTGTGGTATTGTGTTCAGATGTGCACCAATGAACTCCAGACTCTAAACTGCTGTCAGGTTTGATTTGGCATAATTTTATTGTTAGCCACAATGACTGAAAAATCTGGAGCAAATACTCCCTAGACTGTTGAAGGAGATGCTTGGAGGGGGCAGTGAGGATACAGTCATCCAGTTATGGAAACGCTCAGAATCCTTTGAGTCTCAGGTGAGCAGCCACCGCTGTCATGCATTTGGTAAACACCCTGGGGGCAGTGGTGAGCCCAAATACCAGGGCTCTGAATTGGTAATGGCTGGCTCCCAGCTGAAAGTGTAGATGCCTTATGGATCACCTGTCTATTTTGATTTGACAGTACACATTCTGAAGATCTATTGAGCACATCCAATTGTCCTTGTGAAGAAAAGGCAGTAAGGACTGAACCATGACCATTCGGAACTTTGACTTCTAATTGTATTGATTCACTTTGCTCAAATCCAGAACTGGTCCGAGGTCCCTGTCTTTTTGGGCACTAAAAAGAAATCAGTAAGTTCCAAATCCTATTTGGTTTGGTGGGACCTTTGTGACGACTCTCTTGTCTAGCAGCTTTTGAATTTCTAATGCTTTTGGTTTCCTCTGACTCGGTGGAATGTAAGGAAGCTCTTCCCTGTTGCAAACAACGTTGGAAAACTGAAAAGGAATAACCTCTGGATATTATTCTTAGCACTTAGGAACCTTCTGTTATATTTGCCAAGGTATCCAGGTGCAAAGATGACAATCAGGCAGCACTTCAGGAATGCTGGAAGAGTTTTGTCAGAAAGGAATCACAGAAACCCTGACTCTGCAGACTTCCCTGCCTCTAGGGAAATGTCTCCCATTGGAACTTCTTCCTCTGCCTCTGGAGTTGTCCTCATGCAAATCTTGGAAAGGTCTCCGAGTTTTCTGGGACCAAATTTTCTTACCGCCTCTGATTCCTGAAGAAGGTTCATTGAGGGGTAGAAAACTTGATTTCCACAGGAGACAAGAGTATTTCCTTCTTGTTCACTGAGGGTAAGAGTCTCTTTTACAAATGGACCAAATAAGGATGTGTCATTGAATGTGGTGCTGATGAAGGACATATTAAAGACTCCACAAGGTCGTATCAATGCATCTAGGCATGTCTCCTTAGGGCAATGCCTGAACTGGCAGCTCATGCCTTCAGCTGTGTGCGAGATCAACCTCATGGACGTATTGGAAACTGACAACAGTATGGCCAACTGGGAAATTGTCCTTTTGAAATCCTCTGCAGACATGAAACTTAGAGAGAGTATTTAATAGCTTCTTGATCAAATATCTCTGTAACCTCATCAGATGTGCCAGGTAATTAAGAGATCTCAAGGCGAAGGTTGCCAAGACAGACTTGCTTTCCAAATCTGTCCAACACCCTTGACTCCCTGTTTGGCAGGTGGACAGAAAAGTTCTATTCTTCTAGCTCTTTCTTAGTGTCTGCAACAACCACTATACCATTTACTGGGACTCCTTAGCTCCAATGGGGTCTATCCTTGGGGGGAACTAAAATTTATCAGGTCTCTTTGGAATAGGCTTGACTATTATCCAGCTCCTTCCATGCTCGGCAGGAAATTAAATCAATGATCTCCATGGGAAAGGGGGGGTAACCTAAGACATAGATGGCCAGAACCAAAAGCTTCCAAAAATTCCAATTCCTCTGAAAAGAGATTTTCAGAAGACCAACCACTCTTTTGTCTGAGAATTTCTAATATGTCTCCAAAGGAGATATCATCTGGTGGTGACCCCTTCTTCTTCATTTACATTGGTATCCTTCATGAGAGATTTCAAAGTGGACTCTTTGTGCCTCCTCTTGCATATTCTCTTCCAATGAACCTTTTATGAGGGATGTTCAGGGGAGGTGTCTGAAGACAGGAGGAATTCCTCTACAGAAACTGCATGGAAACTAGTTGGAACTGGCTGTCCCTGTGGAGTAGTCCAATCGACTCAAATCTCAGAACTGAAGAGGGGATGGGAACTGGATCCGAAGAATGAGACAGCATTTCTCTAGTGCAAGACAAAGCCTTTTCCATGACCTCAAAGGCAGATGGGCCCACAGAAGCCACAACCAACAGCAACGGAGCTGAAGCTTCCAGTTCAGGCAGATGACGACTCCTACAGGATCCATGCCACGAGGATGGAACTGGACCCCAACTATCCAGGACCAAGGATCTGAGGGGCAGGGATGAATCCAATAACATCAAAGTCAATCTTGGCCACAAAGACCTGATGCAGACAACTCAGCTCCAGAACCAGTTCCAGTCCGAAAATACTGTTACGGAACTAGTCATGGATGCCATCAGAGTCAAAGAAGATATCTTCTTTGGATCCAACTCTTGACATCTCTGGAATTTCTGATCCTGGGGTCCCAAAACAGTGGGATGGATCACAGAAGGAGAGGGAATAGTATGAGATGTAGTTGAAAGGCTTATAGATTCAATAGGGGACTGAGCCGGTATGACCCCCATCTAGATCTGAGCTCTGAGAAATTTTCGTACCATCCTATCCACATCTGTTTCTGATAAACTTCTGCAGAACCTGGAGGATGTAGTGGATTGTGGTCTTGAATGTTTCTTGAGAATCAAGAGTAGGAGAAATTGGTTTAGCAAACAGTCTGGTGTGTGAGCTCTATGAGAAGTACCAGGCTTTAGATCAGAGAGTCTGGGATCCGAGGTAAAAGCCACAGGACTAGCCAACATAATTATTGGACCTGAAGCTTTTGGATCCAATGATTCTGGATCAGAAGATTGATCTTTGGATATGATTCTGGATCTGAAGATTGGATCTTTGGATATGATGATATCAGATCTGAGGATCTTAGGATGTTAGCTGGGGGATCCGATGAACTCCAACATGACTTTGGTCGGGAGCGTCTTCTGTGCTCCGATGGAACAGACTTGGAAGATTTGGCAGGGGTCTGAACCCCAGAAGATGGAGTTGTAGCAGCAGGAAGTAGGCCTTTCAATATTAACTTGTTTCAATGGTCAGCCAGAGCCCTTGGATTAAAGGTGGAACAGAAGCTGCAGTTGGCATCCAAGTGGTCAGCTCCGAGACCATAAATGCACTTCTTGTGAGCATTTGAGTTTGGAATTTTATGCCCACAAAAAGTGCATTTTTTTAATCCTGTCAGTTTTTCAGTCATGACAGGAATGTAGGTAGTTTGTCTGTTTGTTTCTTTCAGCTTTTCCCAGTTAGGGGTCGCCACAGCGGAACTCCGGTCCGCTAATGATTGGCAGTAGATTTTGACGTGCTGGCTTGCCGGGCTTAATGCACAACCTTCAATGAAGGAACGCCCATTCACGCATGCCGACACACAGATGACGCTCTCAGAATCGAACGGGAGGAATGTATGTAGAGTAATAACAATTAAAAGCATTACACTAAAAAACTAGAAGGAAAAAATAAGCTTTTTTTAGCAGAAATGAAAGTGGGGGAAAACGAATTACCAACTATGATAATTAAGAAACAACACCCTGTTTAAAGGATAACAGGAGAAAAAAATACCAACTATGGTACAAAAGATATACTATAAAAAAAAATAAAGCATAACACTGTCGCCAAAGCTAAGAGGGAGGATAGAAAAGTCAGATAATAAATTTAGAAGAAATTTTAGTAAAAATATGTAATAACTCACACAGAATTCACAAATTTCTCACTTAAGACAGGAACATGCATCTGAGCACAATGACAGCAAATGAGATCTGAGGAATTGCGGATGGACTGAGGTATTATGGGTAGAGGGAGGAGCTTAAGAGTTGGATCCAAAGCTTAGAGTATGCGGCCGAGTCAGATACAAGGATCGGATCTGAACCCACGTATTGAGGAAAAATGAAGGGGATAACATTAGATCCAGATGTTCTTGGTTTGGAGGCACTTGAATTCTGCAGGGAGGGGAAGACTGTTCTAAGTTAGTATGTAACCCTCTTGAATTATGTGGACAACTCTTTTCTGAACATACCAGTCTCCAATGTGGCAGAGAATGGGAAAGCTTCTTTGTAAGACTTGAGGGGAGGTTGGGCCGGGTGGGGTGGGGAAAGGTTGACAGTAGTCATATGTTTTAAAGTCTTATCAGTAAAAGATCCTTTAGGTCCTTTGAAGTCATTTTTGGATTTTTCCAACCATTTCTTTATTTAGAGAATTTTTTTTAGCTTTTTGCTGAGATTTTTTATTTAGTCTTTGTGAAAGGATTTTGATTTTGAGGGGTAGTTCCTCTGGAATTTTGCTACAGGAAACAGAAAAAGTTGCTTAAAGGTTTTCATAACTTTTCCTTTCGCCTGTAAGTTTTTGAAAATCTTAGCAGTTGCTGGACTAAAAGGATTGCTCAACGATTCCTTGGACAGAGACAGTTTAGTCTTGATATCAAGCAGCAAGGATTTCAGACATTACAAATAATATTCTCTCACTACAAACTCCAAAATCTAAAAGAACAACAACTAGCAGTCAAGTAAACCAGTTTATTAAAAACACTAACGCCTCGGCTTATACTAAGCCTTCAAGGAGTAAATTTCACATGAATGCAGTTCTCATTTTATACCCACATATATTCAATTAAAATAATTAATTAAGCAATTAAACAATAAAATAGCTAAAAACACATCTATCTAAACCATACATGTATGGTTTAGATAGATGTTTTTAGCTATTTTATTGTTTAATTGCTTAATTAATTATATGACTGAACAGTTGTGGGTATAAAATAAGAACTGCATTCATGTGAAATTTACTCCTTGAAGGCTTAGTATAAGCAGAGGCTCGCTTGAGTGTATTTTAATAAACTGGTTTATTTGACTGCTAGTTGTTTTTCTATTACAAATATCTTCTCAACACAGATTCAGTTGCTGCAGCCCTACAAGATGCATCAGCAGCAACATAACCCACTTTATTGAATGTTTTACTACCCGAGTAACAGATTTAAAGACAAAATGGGTGATTTACTGTCGGAAACATGAAAATCTAAAATTAGTTTGTTCATGTTATCAAAAATTGTAGTTAATGGCACAGAAAGAAAGTACAGCGGAAAAGTACATTTTCTTTCCATACTTGTCTATGGCTCTACTATCCTTATCAGGCAAGGCATTACTAGAGGGTAAGAGTTTATTTTCTTTATCAGACTCAATAAAAATCACACTAAGGTCTGATGAAACATTTTTATAAAGAAATTTGAGAAACTGTGGTACCTTCACTGGGGTAAGGTGACTTTGATTCATGAATCAAACATTAAGCCTAGAATAGATGGTTAAAGGCTTAGTAACATTTTCCTCTCCTGTCACCTGTAGTCATTCTAAGGGTTAATTCTCTCCATCTTAATTTTTAGATTCAGATCGAAGCATTAATACGGAAAGGTTAACCGAGCTTTAAATCATAACTTCTGTAATACATGTTAAGGCATGTTTTGTCAAAAGATATCACATGAAACACAAAATAAAGCATAGTTACTTATGCAGCAGGATAGTGATAAACTGTATTCGAATAAGGACCGCAACATTTAATGAATGCTATCCATATTTTCTTATATTGACTAGGCTTTTACCAGACTACAATTAGAATCAAATCCCTCTACTGATAACAGGAGGTATGTGACCATTTGACTCTTTGAAGACTCTCACATATATCACTGCTTACTTTATTTATTTAACATCTGTTTACCGGGAAAGTCCAACTAAGACAGAGCCCATTTTCAGTGGAGGCCTAGGGGGAAACACTCCAGACGCATGTCTTTAGAATGTGGAAGAAAAATTGAGTACCAGGAGAAAACCCATGTGAACACAGGGAGAACATGTAGACTCTGCACAGAAGGCACCCTAGCTGAGAATCAAACCAGAGAACCTCCACGGCACCATCCACCACTTCACAGGTAGTGAGTGCCTGCATGAATAATGTAAGTGATGCAACAAAATACGTTAATCTTCAAAAATAGCCCTTAAGGTAATCGCAGAACATTCAGACACAGAGGCTGCTTCCTCTATAAAACTGCATCTTGGTTGTACAGTCTCATAATTGGATGGTTTACTAACTAGAACATATTTGAGAGGAAATGCCCCTTGCAGAAATGATGAAACATCCTTAGCTGGAGCTCTCTGCACATATCCTAATCAGTGCTTCACGTTCTGCACACACAGGGGATGGGATAGTAAATGAAAAAAAAAAAAACATAGCCTCAATGGATGTCTACATGATGGTCCATCCCAGTCAACCCTTACACTAGTGATGGGAAAACAATGAGTTCATTGGCAGGGAGGAAGATGATGACTGACAGATAGTGGGGAGGGGGGCTAAGAACAAAGAAAAGGAAATACATTTATGCTGTGGTGCCAAGGGGGCTGCCAGGATAAGGAAACTAATTTAAAGAGGTTATATATGTATTTTTTTTTCTTTTTTGAAACTAGTAATACATTTGGTTTGCAAAAATGTGTGTACCTTGTGAAATATTTTTCATTGTAATTGTAAGAAGGAGATAAGAAGGAAAATGCATCTATCTAGTGTCTGAAGTATAATATAACTTACTCCATCATTGCTAGACGCTCATAACATGCAGTTACAGTCTACTTCAAGGAACTAGCTAACTAGAACTGTGAAAATAAAGCAGGCATATGCAGACAGTAGTTGCTCCTAATGTTTTGGGGCTGATATAATTAAGCCTTTGTCCTTTACAGGTGAAAAATGTGTTTAGTTACTTTTGCTGTGGGAAAACACATTATAAAAATAAGATGATGTAATGTTTTTCTGCAAAAGGAAATGAAGTAATGGTTTTCTCTGACCAGGACTGAGGAATTGGAAGGCATAAATATTTGAAACTGATCTTTGTTCTGCCTCGTCTTTGTTTTGAACATATTGAGGTATCCACTTTCCTGAAAGTTTACTATCTGCAATGCCTGCCTGTTATGTTCCGGGAACTTATAACACTTAGAGTTCAGTACTCTTTGATTTGAGTTGGAGACAGTTTTATTATCTATCATAGGTAGTTTTTTTTTTCTTTAAAATTTCCTCTCTGTGTAGTTAGCTTATTTTGATGTGTGTGTGTGTGTGTGGGGGGGGGGGGTGGGGGGGGGGGCTGTGTATGTTTGTATAAATAATTACTATGTGAAAGGCGGTTACCATTGGTAAGTCACACAGGAAGACAATGGGTAAGTGACAGAGTGATATGAAAGGGTCAAAGGGTGCCAAAGCCAAATATTTGGGTTTGTAGGTGATCAGTGTGCAGTCTAATCTGGATATGGATGTTGGAAGCCCATACCCAGTGCATTAGTGTGTACTCCACTAATGGTCTTGGGGCCAAGTTATATTTCATGAATTACTTGAGCTAGATTTGTGTGTACTTTTATCTTTTTTATTTTAACCTGTTGGGTACCAGTGGTGTTACTCCAACTGCAATATCTCTGGTGCAAGCTAAGACCTTTTCTTCACAATGGCGGTCATAGTGCCATCAATCTATGACATTTTAGCTCATACTGGTAGGATTCAAACACCATACATCTACTTGGTCACATATAAACATTAAAAAATCATAGCACTTGCCTTCAAAATTTATAGTGGAGGGTCAGAAAGGGAATATTTTCAAATTTTTAAGATGAGAATATCTTTTTATAGAAGATCCTATGCAGTTACTGAAAAGGAATCTTTCTTTCTTTTTACACACATTTAAATTATTTAATACTATATGTACCTTAAGCAGTTCTGTCTTATGAAATTAATCAAGTCTAAATCTGATGACAAAACTCACAGTGCTATGCATAAATCATAGCAACTGAGAGCAATGCTTAGTTTTTCAGTTTAGAAGAAAAACTGCTTACTTATTATATCTTCTCTGTTCTCGTATAAGGTTGCATTCTCTTCATATCCTTGAATTTTACTTCACACATAAAAGGTCCTGGGCATCCTCAGTATTTATCAAGTTCATATACTTGCACACTCCCATTATGCAGAAATACACATATCAGACATTATGTAATTATTGGTAATCAGGAATATTTATATGAAAAATTCAGTTTTTAGTGGATTCACATGGAAAAAATCCAGAGCAGATCAGAAGTATACTTAGTTACAGGACAAGTGATTAAACTCAAAAACAGCAATGATATAAAAACAGGAACTATACATATGATTGAGAACATTTAGTAAATAATTAAATAATAATAAAAGCAAAAAAACAGATATAAAGTAAACAAACTATTAGGGCAGTTGTCATATTACAAGTATCAAACAAAGCATTAAAAGTGCTGAATGCAAACATCAGAAAAAGTCAAAGCAGGATTACCAGGAAAATAACATGAAAACAAAGAACCATATCTTTGGAGTTGCAATATGAAACAACAGCTTTGAAGTCTGGGTAGTAAGTAGGTGAATAACAGTAAGATTAGAAAGTAGCCTAAGGTAGTCTAAACTTAATGGAATAATCCTTTAGGTGATGCCACAGTTAAAATATCAGTAGCACAGGTGTGTTACTCAGTGATGACTTGAAGCAATTCATGGGAATGTATAAAAGCTATTGGGAAATATTTTGATAGTTTATCTACAGCAGGAGCAACAACATACTTGGAGTCACAAAGCTGGTTTTTGGATTTTGGGGCAGAAAACAGTTGATGACCCAAGTCCTCAACACTGCCTTGGCTGCCCTGTGTTTTTCAGAAAAGCGATCTCTTAGAAATCGCTTGTTCATGCATGTCAAAGAGAAAACGGTGATTCTTCAAGACTTGTGCATTGTTTTGGGAATCTTCTTTCCTTCCCTACATTTTGCAACCCTTGAGTTTCATGTATATGTAAATTTGGGTAGGGGGCTGGCCTCTGAACAAAAACTGATTTGATCTGCATCTTTGGTTTATTATTATTTTAGATGTTTTGATCAAAGTAGTTTCCATGTGATCATGTTCTAATTTTACATAATGGAAATCATTATTGCCATGATAGAGCTCTAGATAAGAAGAAACAGTTATTGTATATAAAAGACTACACGGAAAACATAACTGTATGATAGTTTTTAGAGAACACTTAACTGTAGCTCGCCATCACCAGCTTTTTTATCTGTACCATAACACTGCATGAAAATAGGACACAATGCATATGTATTCAGGCTATGTACATTCATCTGAATCAGAATAATCTGCTCCGTTACAACAGTCAACACTATGCAGATATCCACCTTCTGCAAACTTTTAGACTTGAATATACTTTAATGATCCATCACTAAAAATGCTACAAAACTGTACACAACATTTTAAGCCTGCCAACAAAGCAAGCGCAATCTTAGTAATATTTACTTATTTATTTATTTTTTTACAGAGTTCCACCAGTACTGCAACGAATGCTTCTGAAATGTTTAAATTCAGACCATACCCAAGATGAAGTACACAGGATGGCAGAGAACATGTATAGATTATACCAAGATCCAGCAGCTCAACAAGGGCATCTTCAGCCCAAGTTGGCAAGACAAAACAAATAAGGGACATCAAACCAAAGAAAGTAAAATGTCTAATGAAACTGCAATACTGCTGAAAAACAATGTTAAAGTTACTAACAACATGCCCACAATGACTGATTAATAATGCCCTTCTGCTAAAAAATCTTTCAATCGTTCAAAATTACAGTCAACATTCTATTGTTATCCCTTTGTGCCAAAAGCACATAGCCATGCATGCAGACCACATATGGATTTTTAAAAAGTGACACTGATCATTCAGATTTTGCAAACGAACTACAGCTGCATGTTTAAAATGCCATTAACGACAATCAGTTCTTTGGCAAGAGTCTTCTCATTTAATAGTAGTGTTACTAATTCTGACCTCAACATATCATACTTGTGCAACAGAAGCCTGTGTTATGAATCTACTACTTCACCACCACAAGACAATCAGTCCTATATCATCAGCATTTTTTTATCATGTTTATACACTGTCTTTCTTTTCCCCATTGGTTTCATTGGAAACATTTTAATTCTAGTTGTAAACTTAAGTCACTGGAACACTATGACCATTCCTGACCTCTATTTTGTAAACCTTGCTGCTGCTGATCTCATCCTGGTGGCTGACTCACTCATTGAAGTATTTAATCTGGATGAGAAGTACTATGACATCACCATTCTATGCACTTTTATGTCTTTGTTTCTACAAATCAACATGTATAGCAGTATCTTTTTCCTGACATGGATGAGTTTTGATAGATATGTTGCACTAGCAAGAGGTATGAAAGCAAGCCTGCTACGAACAATGGAACGTGCAAGGTTAAGCTGTGCCTTTATATGGATGTTCTCTATCACTGCTACACTGCTGCCATTCATCACTGTGCAAGCTCAGCATATTGGAGATGTCCACTTTTGTTTTGCAGATGTTCAAGAAATCCAGTGGCTAGAGATAACCTTGGGATTCATTATTCCATTTTCCATCATTGGACTTTGTTACTCACTAATAGTGCGTGTGCTTACAAAGACACAGAAGAATCAAGGTCTCAGATTAAGACGACAAAAGGCTCTTCGAATGATTGCAGTGGTTGTTATAGTTTTTTTTGTTTGTTGGCTACCGGAGAACATTTTTATTAGTGTTCAACTACTGACAGACAAAGGAGACTCCAGGTTTTCTGATGGCAGGTCCTTCCGTCATAATTATCCTCTAATGGGACATATAGTGAATTTAGCTGCTTTTTCAAACAGCTGTCTGAACCCTATCATTTACAGCTTCTTGGGAGAGACTTTTAGGGGGAAACTACGTTTATATGTAAAGCAAAAAGCGAGAGGTTCTGGACTGTATCGTTTTTGTCCTAGTGTCCCAAGTTTAGATATTCCTATCACTAATGAAACATCTGAAGCATGAAAGCCATATCTGGCACTTCACTTTGAATTCATATACGCATGTATAGAGATGTTGCTAATGTATTTTTGAAAAATTCATCAACATAATACACAAGAAGCCTAGCTTATCAAACTGTATGGAAATGATCAAGTAAAAGCAAAGGAATGTACAGCATGAAACAGCAGAAAAATGGCACATGAGATATTGACGAACTTGGGAATTAACAGCGAAAAATGAACTGAAGTTTACACAGAAGTCTCATGATTACACTGAAATGACTTTCTATGACACACAAGAACATGGAGGGTGCATATTAAGAACTAGAAAACAATGAAGACCATACCCTTAGTTGCACTACACATCTGTATTAAAACAGCTTAAGACAGAATGCAAAGCCTTGACAAAGTCAGGGTTTAGTATGCATCACAAGATGAAAAAATGAATGGGAGCAAAAGAAAATTAGCCAAGAGTAACTAGGGGATAAAGGTTCATGCAAAGAGAGATTGTGGCTATGCCTCAAGTTAAAACAGAAAGAGGGATACTCCACTGTGGGTTCATTAAACCCAAAAGTACAGTTTTCTAATGAATGATTTAGGAGTAAAACTGGATGGCTAAAGGATTACTTTGAGAAGGGGATGACCTGAATTAAGAGTTAAATACAATAAGGGGCAAAGAAATTAAACAATTGTACAATTAAAGGGTGGTGTAGGAACGGAATTCACTACTTTTTTGATAAAGAAATTCAAGTTTATTCATAAATGTGAAATATTTAATGAGACTGAACATATGAGATGTGATGAATGTTCAGGCATTAAGAACGCTTGGTACCTGCCAGTATATAAAGTAATTTAAATGAAAAGAAAACATATTATCAAGAAACTTGCGTATAAACCTCATTAACCTGTCTTTATGTGCTTTTATTATACTTTTGGCAATGTCTTTTTCAGTCTGATGTGGACTATCTGGGTATCCTTTTTAAACATGTAACCAGTTCATAACAGCTGTTAGTACAGTTACTAGAATTTATACAACTTGGAGTAAGACTTCCAACAGTCCATTAAACACTGCCTCAGTCAAATGTATAAAATGCAATGAATCCTTCAGCAATGTAAAAGTTTCCAAATCACAGTAAACATTTCAAACACGAGCACTATGTGTTGACTTCATTCATAATCAGCATACTGGTTTATGTGGGGGTGGGAATAGAAGTTTTAGCAACATTCTTCTAAAACCTGTGTTTACCCGAATTTTACCAATGCTAGGCTCAATACAGGGTTCAGTGTCAATGACTGGCATGCAGGATAGCTAATCTTCAATATGGGCTAGGGGTTTCTTTTTAGGAGAAGTAACAATTCAGTCAGTAGTTCAATAGAGCCAATATCAGAGTGATGTTCCTTACTGATAAAAGGTGTCAGAATATCTTGATATTATCATATTAGGCAATGCAGCTTACATTCCGATTTTCATCTCTACAGAATCACAGACATGACAATGACACTAAGAAAGAGAAAATTTTAAACCATGTGAAATTTACCAAGTTAAAAAAAAAGTTCTTATTTACTCCCTGCAGTTTCCAAACCCCAACTAAACCCAGACCAATTTTTAAAGTGAAAATTAAAGAAGCCTTCCTTCTCTGAAGTCATCAAATCAGTTTTGACCACAACAAGTACCAAACCTACCTATTTCAATTCCCTGAAATACAGAACAGTCCTTAACATTTTAATATAAACAGTGTTTCACAGGATAGATAAGCTATCTACTTACATTGCATGGAGTATTCAAAAAAGGGGTAAAATAGTTGTACACCTATTGGAGTCTTCCTTATTAACTTGAATGCATTAATAAAGGGCTCGATTCTAAGACTTGCTGTCAGTGAAAGTGAATAAATCCAGTGTGTTACACCCGAATAAAGTCACTTACATTGTGAGCACATCTTTTGAAATATGGCTCCAGTGTATGCCTTTTTATATTCAGGCCTTACACCAAAAGCAAGTCTTTCGGAATCAGGGCAGGCTTATATCAAAGTCAACTGAGAGCAACATTTTTGGAATCTGGTCCGAAGACTTATGTCATTGTGCATTCAAAAACCAGCATGCTGGAAGACTTGAGAATTAAGAATTAATATGCACATTTTCCACAATGCTATCTTATAGCAAAAATATGGTCTGTATGTTGTCTCAAGCATCCCTTCTTATTTCAGGCCCATCGACCATTGGCAGTTTGGAGATAATAAGCCATCTTTAGTGGACATGAGACATTACTTCAGTATTCAGGAGCTAACTATGAAATGAGGTAAATAAAGGTAATACAAGTCTAAAACATCAACGGCTCAATTTGCTTCTGTTAGACTATCATCAAGGGCCACCACAATTCTCCCACTGCTTAATATGTCAGAGCAACATTTTCAACACACCAGTTATGCAGCTATGTGAATTATGGCACAGTTAACATGCAATTCCATCCCAAAAATCAGATTTCAAAAATGACTGTAAAATCACACTTTTAAATGGCTTTGTGCAATGAGAATACCACAGTTTGTGAGGCAGAGGCCCATGATGATACAGTGTGGGGGCTCTTAGGAATGATCAACTCCTGAATGACAATGACAGCAGAAATGAACTCCCAGGGAACAGGTGAAAATGAATAGTCTCCAGTGGCATTTTACACATGCTAAAAAAATAAAAAGAATTGCTTTTGAATACAGATAATGATAAAATAAAAAGAACAGCTTAAAGTGTACTGGCTACACTTCACATGCATTTGTGTTTTACAGCTAATTTTATTTCTGGGTATACTTATGATGTTAAAGCTAAAAGTGGTTTAAAAACGAAATTAAGATTATATGTTTTTTGAGGTTTTAGTTTCACTGTCAATTCATTTTTTTTTTCTTATCACCACAACTACAAAATGATGTCAACTTAGATACGGACAACAATTACATACATCAGCAAAGCATTCTCAATAACCAAAAATACCATATATCCTTAGCAAAATAGCTACTCACATAATGGTTTTACTAATAAATCATAACATCTATTAATTTTTAGTGTCAAATGTTCCAACTGTGTGACACAGGTGACAATATGTCTTACGAAGATACAAGACTCCCTTGTTCCTGCACTCAGCATAGAAAAATAGTAGTTTATACACTAATGTAGTTATGGGGCATTGTGGATTCACTCTTTCATGTTATGTCAGGAGTTTGAACCTTTAAGAAAATTCTCAAGTGGACATCCTTATCAGGAAAACTAACTGCATAAATAACAAACCTTTTCCATTAGACATTGTAAAATTTGATCTACTGCCAATCATTAGCGGACTGGAGTTCCACTGTGGTGACCCCTAACCGGGAAAAGCCAAAAGACAACAACAACTGTATAGTGTAAGGAGATTATTCCCACCACTAAGTGTTTATTTAGATTTACTATTCTAACGTAACAAACTGCTTTAATACAATGCATGTACTGCTTTCTGCTGATATGTATTTATTAGCTGCTTACACAGTGATTCTCTGAAGGAAACTACCAGACTGCTTTCAAACTCCTCCCAGAATAATTTCATGGCTAGAATACATTAGACCAGATACAGTATTTGCTAACCACACAGTTCCACTAATCTTAGTCTTAGTTACAGTTCCTCAATGAATAGTCATTTATCTAGGGTGAAGCCTTTTACATTTTCTCAGAGAACTCAGTAGAAGCTCATACAGGAGTGGCGTTAGGTCAACTGGTGCCCTAGGCAAAAGAGCTCCATGGCACCCCCCACCACACCACCTTGGTGCCCCCATCCTGGTCTACCTACACCAAATAAATAATGAAAAAACGCCCCTGCTACAGCGACGCCCTAGGCAGCCGCCTAGTTGTCCTAGGCCTAAGGCCGGCTGTGAGCTTATAGTCTTAGAACATGGGACCAATTATTATCTCACATTTTTAATGCCAGTCTATGCAACATTTCAACTGTTACATGAACATTTCCATGGCTCTATACAATGAAATTCATGAATAAAGTCAGAAATTCTCAGTGGGTACCTGTGAATGTTTGTGGGGGAATCAGCTAGGTACAGCACTTTTAGGCCATGGGGGGAATATCTGGCTTGAGGCTGGAAGCGATGCTTTTAAACAGTACTGTATTCTGGAAATCTTTTTTTTTTCAAACAAGAAACATAGGCAATCATATATTTATACAAATGAAAAAGAAAACATACTGATTATATTTTCAGTTGAAAATATTATACTTCATTTATAATCTTCTGTACAGTCACTGTCAGTCAAACATTACATGGCTCAATCGATTTCTGCCTTCCGTTTAACCTCATTCCTTTTCCAAAACATTATTCCGCATGTATTGTTCCCTTAATTCCCATTGTTTCTATGAAATTTGCTCCTATTCTTTTCTAAACATCCCACTTCCAGTTATTTTACATCTTACTACATTTATCACTTCTAGTAAAGCTGGGCTAGACTTAGATTTCAATTTTTAATAACTGCTTTTTTGACAGCCACCAGATTTAGACTCAGCAAGGCCTTACCTTACTATGTCTAGACAATTCAGATTCTGTATCACAGCCCAGAAAATAATTTCTTTAGTTACACCAATTTGCTCAACCAGTATTTTAGACAGAGAAGTCTGCAGGTAATTTTTAAGGTCTGCCAAACTCATTACACTCCCATAAAATATGTTACCAACTACCTCTTTCTTCTCCAAAACACCTCCAACATTTGCAATCTACCTGAGGAAAAATTCTATGGAGTTTGCTTGGGGTATAAAAATAACTATGCAAACACTTCTATGTTGTTGTGTCTTTCGGCTTTTCCCGGTTAGGGGTCGCCTCAGCGGAAGTCCGGTCCGCTAATGATTAGTAGTTGATTTTTACGTGCCGAGTTACCAGCCCTGATGCACAGCCTTCAACGAAGGTATGCCCATTCACGCATGTCTCAACGCAGAAGACGCTCTGAGAATCGAACCGGACAACGTCTTACTGTGAGACGACAATGCTACCGGCAGCACCACCACTGCGGGTTATGCAAACACTTCCATGCAAATATACTAAATCTTCTAAACTTTGTTGCATACCTGGAAGCCATATATATTCTCTTATTGTTTCATTGCGATGTGCTTATCAAATCTCTCTTCCCAATCCTTTCTAACCTCCTCTGATTGATTTCTGTATCATGTAATCTTTTATAAGCCCTACTAATTATCCCTTTTACAACAGCAGCTTCAAGTCAAGTTTGTACTAAAAGCTCTACCAGTGCTGGTCTCTCACGTAGGATCTCCCTATTCCTTTCTCTTTGCTATACTGTGATAACAATCCTTGAGAGGGAAGGCAGTCTATAGTACGCAGTCCAAATGAATTCTTGGCCTCTTCCCATTCTATTACCTCTCCCACTCTAATTATTTGCTCCCAATACCTTGGTTTCTTTGCCAGTTATCTCCAGTAAATTCCACTCCCTTACTGCCCCATTCTCTACATCCCTAATTGCAGTCATCCCTATTGGCAGAATGTCTTTCCTACATTTTTATGTTGGCTTAGTTCTAAGAATATTTTCTGCTATTTTATAAGTACAATATTCTGTGTGGTTACTGTTATTCTCCTTAAGGATCTGCATCCAGAATCCCAGTCTGTCATTATCTGAGAACCCCCCAACCACCACCACCACACACACAATTTCATAATCTTCCCTTTCTAATTTGAAGTATAGCTTTTTCCTTAGTGCAGTCTACA